>NW_009260397.1:1110177-1121557 GCF_000687185.1 Egretta garzetta | reverse complement strand
ATGACATGGACATTCGCCAGTTAGAAGCACAACAACAAACTCCGTTTGGGAAATATTCAGCCGTATCTGCATGCGTGCCTTTTAATTAAAACATAAGGCATAATACAAACTCATCACAGATTAAGCAAAGTAAATATGAAGAGAATGATGATAGGATTTCTTCTCTTAGAAATTTTTGGTTATTTCCAAACTTCAATCTAAAGCCTCACTTTCTGTGAATGTTTTCCCCATATTTATTATTAGCCAATGTGTTTAATTGTTTGTTATTGTACCTTAGCACTGGGAATGATGCCTTCTAAAAATTTTTGCTTTCAGAAAGGCTACAGGAAAATAAGCACCAGAAGTTAAAAAAAAAACCCTGCAGCCAGCAAGATGGATTTTGCAAAGTGGGATAAGATTTCAGTCACAAAAAATACAAATCTTTTACAGTTACAGTTACGTTGCCAAATATACAGAAATAAAATGTAAGAAATGAACCATTTATCAAGGATTCCAAAATAAAGTGAACAAGAACATCATCAAGCGCCAAAGCTTATAAAAGCCTCAAAACATTAAGATTCTCACTTCTACCACAAGCTCAAAAGATACAGCACAAGAGTCAGTTGTTCCTTAGTTTTGTTTTGTACGTTTCACACACCATTTTTCTTCTGGTCACAGAAATTTTGCTTTAATCAATGCCTAGAATATACTTGACTGATGAATGAATAGCAGCTATCAAAGCAGTGGAGAATCTGACACTCCTCTCAAGGTTTTCCACTGTTGTTTTTAAACAGATACATGTTTTAAACACAAAGCATATTCCCATAGATTTATTACAATCTAAAAGGGAAATATGTAGTTAACAAGATATAACTTATCTGAAACATGCTCAGCTAAAACCCAAAAAGAAACCAAGAAGGAACATGATATGCTCATTCTGCCCTGCTCTCCTCTGGCAGTTTGATGTTTATGGTCTCCTACTTCCCATTTGAAAACAGCAAATTCTTGTGGCTACAAGTGATTATGCAAAGCCATGACAAGCGCACCAGCACAAAAAGTGAGAACAGGGAAAATAATTCACTCAGTTAATTATTTGAAAGTTATTTACAATGATAACAACAACAGATTTTTAGATAGAAGCCTGATTTAAGCTGACTGACCCTTTCAGCATTTCTAAAGAAATTATGTATTATAAAACTAATTCAGTGAAAAATGAAAGTAAAAATAGAAGTGATGAGACATCTTCTAAATAAGCAAAGCTGCTTTTACAGCAAAGCTGAATAACTGGAGTGTGGTAAACATACCGCTGTTATAAATAACATCCAGCCTTTTGACATTATTCTTTAGTTAATTATTTCAAATTCTTTATAAGCATTAATGAATCAAGACTCACGGTTCTCCAGCAAAGTGAAGAAAATTACTCCCATATATAGGAGGAAAAATGAAGATACAGGGACCCTCCAAAATTACAGTGGCACACCTGTACGGAGAATTCAGGAGCTCTCGTAGTATAAGAGAAAAAGCATCCTCTCATCCAGATGAGAGTGCTTCCTAAGTGACCAGTTTGTAGGATTTACACATCATTTAATTTTACACAAAATGTTGCATCAATGTTTTTAAATTTAACCATGACTAGTAAATGACTTATCAAAGTTTTATACTGATAGGTAAGGCCCAAGTAAATTCTTTTTAAATGGAAACTCTAACAATTAATCCCTGCTGAGGCATTTTCATGTTCTGCTTCAACACCTAATCATAAAACCATTAAAAATAACATTTCATGTTAAAAATGCTAGCAGCTGCCGAAGTATCGTATACAGCACTGTCAGATTGTAGATAAAAAAAAAACACTAAGACCTAGAACAACAATGATTAGTAAGTAATTGTGTCTCATTACCTTTGTGGTCTTCTTGGGCCAGCTGACCACAGGGACACCCGAAATGGCAAGATTTTGGTCATCATCAGCATGTTCCTTCAGTATGTTCTGTTGCAAATGAAAAGGCCTGTATTAACCAGAGAAATATTTCTCCAACTGAAGAGTGCAGAGACTTACAGAAGACAATACTCCACTCTGATGAAAGATAAGAGTGACAAGATCTCTGCTGACTTGTTACATCTCTCCAAGTTACTTTTGCTTCCAAACTTCCAATTCACACTGAAACTCTCACAACTGTCATTAAAATCCAAGATGTAAAGTTTCTTGCAAAACAGACAGCAAAATCAGCCATGAATCACCTCAAACATTACAGACTTATTTAAAACTGTTGTGTCAAAAAAGACTGGTGCTTTTTCACTGGTATCAGTCTAATACCAGTATCACCTCTCCATTTACACTCCAGCTCACTAAATCCCAAATGAGCCCCACTAGTCACCACAACTAACACCTCTCCTAATCAAGCCTGCAAAGGACCTAGAAGCATCTAGGCTCTGCCACCATTATTTCTGCAGTCACAGGGCATCAAGTGCATAGTTTGGAGCAATCCTCAGAATCCTGAACGTTCAGATAAGTCAAGATACAGGTTCGTGCATTCTAACTTGTCATCTTTATGCATGTGGCAATTCAAGAGCACTGTCATTTCCCCTGGCCTTCCTTCCACACTGATGGGCACACCAGAGCTGCTGTAATCTTGTTCACTTTATGTGATCAGGTAAGGCATTCAGGCTCCTGAGTATTCACTAGGAAAGGATCTGACTCTAGATAGTACAGTATTAAGGAAAAAGATTGGTCTCCCCTCCCTTCCACCCCCACCACATCCTTTTGCTTTGATGCACTGTCCTAGAAATCTCCTGAGTGAGTTGCACTGGCTTACACAGCTTCTACCAATGTGAATCACTCCCATGGCCACATAAGTCAACACAGAGGTGGGGAAGAACTCTTTCTAAGCGTATTCAATTGCGCAGCTGGGAATAGTCCACGCTTGCTTCCCTTGACTCTCTACGTACTTACTAACCTAGCTACAAAGGTCTTCATTTGGAGTTCAGGTAGCTGAAAAAGACAATGAAATGAAAACAAAAAACAAGTCTGAAAGAGGATTCTGCTGTGCTGCTGAAAACTGATGCTCAAATAATCACCAACAGGTTAAGGGGAAAAAAATGCTCCAATAAAACAAACAAGAACTGCAGGTTGGAAATTACCTCATAATAGAATTTAGGAGATAACCCCAGACAATTAAGTTCAACGGTGTTGCTCCCAAGTATATCAACTTCTTGAAAAAAGCTTAATTAGACAACAATAGGCACCAGGCTCTCTCAGTCCCCAGTGTAGAGCTTTAATAATTAGAAATTTCACACACTACACAAAAAGAGCTTAAAATACAGTAATTGTTTTAATAGGAAGTGCACTTGGAATTCATCAGTAATCATCCAGCTAAAGCAGGGAGTAGGATGTCATGTTCCAGGCCCCAAGAGCCCAAGCAGGCAGCCTAGCATCTAAACTAGGGTTTGGACAAGTCTCCCTGGGGCTGGCTTTCTCTCCCTGGAGCTCAGGCAACCTGCTGGATTCAGCTCAATTCCCCAGTCTCCGCTTAAATGACAGATGCTTTGCTAATAGATACTACAGCACCAGCACAGTGCTGCTTCTCCAGATACGATCATACCAGTAAGGCTGTTCCTGATACTGGTTAGTCTAAAAGTAGCACCAATGACCAAAATATGCCATACCAGTACAAGCCCAGTTTTGTCAGCCTGGCACTGTGGCTGCGCTCAAGAGCTTGCACAGGCATAGCCTGGCTGTTAGGAATAAAACCCAGCTTGCCCCAGCCTGACTCTGATGTGGAGTCTGTAGCATAACTTCAGCTGAATACTCGAGTGAAACAGCTAACAACCTTTATGTACAGACTAGTCATTGGCAAGTTAACTCTTGACTGAGCTGAGGTTAAGCAAGCACCTCTTTTCTCACGTCCTTTTTATTTTGAGAGAGTGATCACTGCATTAACTAAACCGTGACCACATTCTGAAAGTTAGTTTTCAATCCTAAAAATGGAAAGGTCTTTTGTATTCTCATAGCAAAGTCAAAATTCTCCAGAACAAGGCGGCAGCTTGAAAGCCGTATAAACAAAGGACAAATTAATCCCTCTTTACTTTGCTACTCTTAGATTTGAAAGCTTGTAAGACAGAAAACCTTAACATTTCCACTAACAACTGTCAGAGACTCTGAGTTCAATAGAAAGCAGAGTATATTCCAAGAACTTGGCAGGATAACGAAGCTTTCTTGTTATCATACGTATCACATGAAAATATTACCCAAGAAGAAATTTAAAAGTATGGCAGTTTATCATCTCAGCCAGCTGAAAACAATAGAGGTCTGAGCAGCAGAACCATAACCAAGCCACATGTGCACTGACCAGTGTCAAGTGTCACCAGTACACAATGGGCTGGAGGAAGCACTTTTCTTCACCTGCTTTTTTTTTTTTTAAAAAAAAAAAAAAAAAAAGATAACGCAAAGCCATGGGGCTCCAGGTAGACAAACAATGTGATGCTCATCCAGCACAAGGCTGCCCGATTCATTACACTTGAAGGCTGTGGTGACAGCAGCAGGTACGAAGGAAAGAAACTGATTAAGTATGTAAGAATTCAGGTTAGCCATTAATTTCAAAAGCACAAAAGCACAGCAAGGAATGACTCCCCTGAAATGCATTCAGTGGAGGGAGGTTTTTTTCCTGTCGTCAGAATGAGAAGGGGGTAAGATTTCTTGGCAAGAAAAAGTCAGAACATATTTCAGTAGATATCATCTGTCTTGCACAAGAATCTTCTCCTGCTGCCAAGGAGTTGCGGATATTTGACAAACTCTTCTTCAAACTGAGTTTCTTCTGCCCTAATGGACTTCCACAGTCCCTTCTGAAGAAAAGCAGCATTCTCGCTTTGAAGTGGGGAAGGTCTGTGGCCTTACAAGGCAGATCTCACAATCCTCTTCCCCAACAGCAGCAAAGGAATTACCATCCTACTGGTAACAGAACAGAAATGTGTGCTGAAATCAGAGGCTGCATACAGACAAGTATCACTGGCAGAGTGTTTTGTGTGGGATGCAGACTGTCACAAAGGTCTGCTCGGCTTTACCTGTCCTGTGATGTGGGATGCAAACTACACCAAGGAGTAAGATGGTTACCTCCCTGTTCTCTTCTTCATAACTAAGTCCACCCCAATTGTATCTTTAGTAGACTGACATACTATTTGGTAGCTAAATAGAATGCAAACACGATGAAACTCTTCCAATCCCCAAGGCCACCAGCTAAGTAAAATTACTTCCCAGTGATTTTTTTTCCTTCTTTTCTTCCTCATCAGCATAGGTATTTTTCTAACAGTTCAGCTGCTACTTAATTTTTAAATTGGGAGGCAGAGTTGTTGCAATGTTTCATATTTCATTTCAGGGCATGTATATATGGAAAACAAGGTACAACGGCAGGCTGTGTGTGCCCCCAACAATAACACCAACAGCAAGGATGTGGGGGCAACCGCTGCCATGTCTTCTGGCTGCTCGCACTGCCAACAGTTACGCTGCCAGGCCTTCTTGTCCTTCTGCAACTTGGGTCAGCTGAGCACCCTCAGGGAGGGTATGTCTATCGGTACAACAGTTTTCCCCCATGTTTGCTGCACATGCAGCTCACACACAGCCCAGCCGCCGACATTTGGATACAGAGTATTGCATCTTCTTAACTGATTGTTCAGATGCCATCTGCTATGGAGATGCTGCTGTCAGCAGTCGCTGTTTGGAGGCCTCCGAGAAGCTCCTTTGGTGGTGAACACAGGTCTCATGCGATACGGTGCCCATACAGCAGAGCTGCAGCCAACAAGAATTTAATTCCTTGTTTGAGCCAAGGGAAGAACTGACCGGCTCCCCAACTGAGGCCCATGTTATGCTCTGCAAATAAGCCTCCCTTGTGCTGCTGCGCTCCATCGATCATGGTGATAAATGGGTTCTCAATCTGCAGAGGCATTACCTTGGCACTTCTAGATTGCTCTGTCCCCACTAGATAGTTGCAGTTAGTTAGGAGCTTATATGACGTGTAAGGAATTTACACAGGCTTAGTTTAGTTTTCAGTCTCCTTTCTCATAAGGAAAATAAATTACTTTACTTCAAAGAGTCTCACCTACTTGACATTAAATAGCTGTATATAGCTATAGTTGTATTTACCACTAAGAGCAGTAATCCAGTCACCCATCCTCAGCTGTATTCTTGCTCAGATGGGAAAGCATGGCTTCTCTGCAAGTTACCCAAATTTGTTCTGTAAAACTTCACATCACTAAATAAAATGGTTTCATTTCTCCAGTTTTAACTACCCCATCCTGTTTTCTGAAAACATTATCTTACTGAAGCACAAAGACAGACTTGAATGTCATACAGAAAAGTTCTTGAGTGTATTTCATTAAAAAAATAAAACTGCTACAATAAACATGGATTTATTTTCTTCAGGAAGAAAATTAAGACTTTCCAAGCAGAGCCAGAGTTTTCAGACTTTCTCTCAGAGCATGTTCTTGCTATGCATTTGTTAAAAATAACTGTCAAATGGGTGCACTAAAAGGGTACTTTTTATAGGCTGTATTATTAAGACATCACATACCCAAAAGTCAGGTTGCCCATGAAATAAACCTTGTGAAATACAGCCGAATACAGTCACTGCACAGATGCTCTGCACAGCTGCTTCTGCAGGATTTCTGCCTCCATTCAGTCACACAGATGACTGGTGCTCTGGATATTCATCAGGGTGAGGTAGAGGTGCCAGGCTTCTGCTCACTCGACTGCTAATGCTATCAGCAAAATCCCCACATTATTTTCTGTACAAGTTGGAAGACTAGTAGCAAAGTAAGAGGGAATATGATTTACTGGTCAAGGAGATAAATACCATTCTGGAAAAATGGACTGTATTTCTTCTTCTGCCATTACGTCTCTATGTGACACAAGGCAAATTTTTTAAACCCAGTTTTCACAGGCAGTCATCAATTATACGTTCCTACTCTTCCTCACACCTGGCTTAGGATCTGGATGCTAAAGATCACAACTTCTGCTCTGCAGAAGTGTTAAGCAATTATAGTTTCAATACCATTAAAATTATCTTTTGCACACATGATTCTTAAATAATGCTAACTTTTTTCAGAAAATCACATCCGCGGCACATAAAACCAGTATCCAAAATTATGGTCACTTTTATCTTAATCTCTTTGCACCTCAGTTCCCTACCTGTGAACCAGAGATAACAACAACTCATCAATTACCACTTGTGAAGCACATGACTACAGTAATGATGAGTATCACTGGGAACCCCAAGGGAACATTCATATCCCCGTGTTCAGCCAAGGGTCTGATCAGCACGACCTACCTAGCACACACCGAGGAGCAAGGACGGAACAAAATGCTGAAGAGCTGCATTCTGCACACCAACCAATACAGGAATCCTGAAAGGACCATTATGCTGGATGTATGCTCAAGGGGCTGAAATCAGTCACTTGGCAACTTTTCCAGCAGCATGCTCTGTCCTTTGAAGGTGGAGGCCCTAAACATGCACCAATATGCTTCTGATTTTTTTTTTTTTTTTTTTAAGGCAACAAACTGAATAAAATAAACTTCATGCTTTGGTGTGACATGGGTTACAAGGAGATAGGATGCTTTGGCTCCACTGCACTGTTCTCTACAGTGCCAGTGAATGGCAGAAAGGAGTAATGGGCTGTCACAACCAGGGTCCCAACACAAGGTGGGAATGGGACACACCTTGTCAGCAACTGCCTCGGACAATTTGCTGATGAGCAAAGGGAAGGCCTGTGTTTTGAGTCGTGGGCTCTACTTCTGACTTGAGAGGAAGCACACTCAAGCAACCACTGATGTGAGCGCAACTCTCCCTAACTGTCCCAATTCCTTCAGAGCACCTAGCAAGCAGATTATGCAACTGTAGGGAGTTATGGAGGAAGCAGACTATATGGGGTTTAATTAATTTATTATGCTGTATTGAATCCCATTCTCTAAAAATTGAGGGCTCCCTTATTTGTGGGCCAATACTGTAAAAAAGATGGGTAACAAAGTTCTTTAGCAGTTCTTTAGACACTGTTCAAGAAAATGTTTGAGTTAACATCCTTTTAAAAGGGGGTCTTACTCTGACTAATCAGTCACAGCCTCACCAAAGATACAGAGGTGATTCCAGAGAAAACAATTCTGCAGCATGCATGATGTTTAGATGTGGTCATGGGCTCTTTAACCAGCAGGGAACCATAAATATCCAGATGCTGGACTACATCCTGATGGTTACATTGTGTGCTGGCAAGGAGAGAAAGTTTAGAAGCAGGCAGTTATCAAAGGAGACGGAACATCAAGACCGCAGCTCTGGGAGACGCACAAAATAAACTGGCAGATGCCCACTTAGTATCAGTTAAAGCACAGTATCACCCAAAAGGGCATGACTTGGGCCTTTTTCTTAAATGTCCCTGTGCAGCTCTCCATCTCTGTAGCTAGTGAATCCACTGCTCTGAAGAGGAATAAGAAAGCACATACTCCTACACGGTGCTTTAACCAGATTCACATATGGTATCTTGCTGTGTTTCAGTAAGCTGTCTCACAGTGCATTGGAGTATGTCATCAAAAGAGCATGCATGATCATATTCTGAACATCTGCACCATTTATTATGTGTTGTACCCCACTCTGGGATTTCAAGGAGGGGCAGGTTATTTTTAAGTAAACTTGGTCTGTGCATCAAACTCAGAAAAGTAACACTACCATTCTTTCTCCTTCACCACAAATCCATATCCTGGCCTTGAAGCTTCATTTTGATTTCTGATTAGATGACGACCGATCACAAAGCAAGCCAGTGAATCTACAGCCACAACTTTGGGCAAGTGCGTCCACTTTCATATACAAAGTGGCTGATTTTGCAAGAAGACTTTCTGAGCTCTTGTGGTTTACCAAAATGAGTGCTGTGTATCACACTTCCAGGCTCCAAGATTATGGAATATGATTCCAGTGCGCACTGTGTACGTTCAGCCTTCTTTAACTGGCTTTGAAGCCTTTTCTAAGCAGCTCTTGCAGTACTCGCACTAAGAAAGTACAGGCTCCCCTTTTACCACATAAACATGTATTTTTCCCCTCAGGTTGTGGCTTACTCAGCTCTTATGTACAGAACCCATGCAGCTGAACCACCATACTGCACACAGAAACAGCACAAAACTAGCAGTCCAAACACAAGACCACGAAGCAATAGTCATAATTTCAAATCAGGCTAAATTGCCATAGTACTGGACCTGCAGAGGACAGGCTGACAATCTCAGTCTTATTTGACGAGCCCCAGCAAAATTACAAGAGTATGCTGCTCTAGCTTTGTTAAAAAAAAAAATATTAATATGCCTATTTTATCTGATGTGAAAACAAGACACAGAAAAGCTAACCACATAGAGCAAAGGGATGCCATTGATCAGAGGCAGGGCTGGGATGAGAAGCAGCAAGGCCATGCTGGTCTTCAGGAGGAATTTATCCCAAGTCAGATGGGGTACCACTTCCAGTAAACTAAAAATCTAAAGAGAATTTCTGTCACTAGTGAGCATTCACTCCTCACACCATTTTCAAAAACAGTATATTGTACCAGTGGAGAGTAATTATCAACCTATAGAGGGCAATGGAGGAAAAGAAAATGAAAAAGGTGAAAGAAAAAAAAGCAACTGAAAACATTAGACATGTATCTTCTGAATTACAATCAAGTATTTACATTTTGTATGTCAGTTAATCAGATATACTCCAGAAAAACACTACACCAAAAAGGGCAGATTAAGACTATAAATATAAACAGATTTTTTGAGATATAATATTTACACATGGGACATAACAAGTGCTGAACTATGAGAGGATCTGAACTTTTGGCCACCAGTGCAACAGTCAGAAAGGACTGCATCAATTAAGTTAGACTGCAAACAGCCATCCCCCAGAGCAGAGATGGCTTTTGTTAGAGGCGTAATTTCCCTCTCTGGCATAGCAGTCTGATATGAGCTGGTCACTACACACAAGCTGCCACCCTTCTGCTGCAGAACTTTGCTTTCTGATCTCCTGCTGTCTCCTATGCCCACAGAATACAATTTGTGTGGATCAGCAAGCTATCACACCCACCTTCATGTCCTCTAGGAGAGCCTGTGGATCTTCAATGCCTTCTGGAACACACTTCTTGTTCTCTGGGAGAGATTCAAGCTTTTCCACCAGGGCTTTTAAACCCTTCAGTTCAAATTCTGTGAGGTGAGTCCATTTGGTTGAAACTTCTGTAGCTGGAGACCCCGTTGGTGTTTTGGGATAGTCCGTGGGGGTCGTCGATTTTACGCTGTCATCTGACTCATTAGACAAAGTTCTTTTTAGGTATTTCATTACTGTGGCTTTTTGTTTTCTTCCTACACCCTCCTTCTCTTCTGAGTGTGTGCTGTTGGGTGAGGAGGAGCCATCCACCAAGGATTTGGAGTTCTTATCCAAGCTGTCATCCTTCTCCTCCCGGATATGGGCATCACAAGATTCTTCATCCATGTCTAACCACGAATCTGATGAATAGCTGTCAGTGCTACGTTTTCTTTTTGCATCTGAAAGTCAGAAAAAGAATGCTGAAATTTTACCTAATGTAATTCTTAGCTTAAACACTTCTCTACCACTGGGGCTAGGTGCTGCCTATTTAAAAGGGCACTGGATAATGCCTAGTAAGTATGCGACAGGAATGGGCTCTATTCAGTTGATTTTTAATTTGGGGGGGTGGGTTGTTTGTTTGTTTGAATGCTGGTTTTCATTAACATCTACTCAGTTCAAATGACTGGGAAACATTTAGGAAAAAATTATGCTTTCTTCAAAGCTTCAGCCCTCTGTGCCTTCAATTAAGAGTAGGCAGAGCTCTTAAGTCACACACAATTAATTTTCCCGCAAATCCGAAAGAGACCCGATTCAGCAGCCTTACAGCTTTAAGAAGACAGTTAACACAGAAAGAGGAGGGGAAAAGTGGTGGGAAAGAGCATGTTAAAATGCTGTACATCATCATTCTTCCAGGAACTCTGCACAACACAAAATCAACTTCTAAATACTTCTCCTCTTTGCAAGCAACTGTTGGTAAAACAAGAACCCCCACTTGTTACTGCATGAATACTCATTGCTCTGAGACAGAGGATTACAATTACGCTTATTTTACAGACAAGAGGCCTAAACACAGTGAGAAATGCAAGGACTGTCACAGAGTTACATGATACTGTTTTTCTAAATGTCATCCCTGATACATTCTAGGTATTTCTTGGGAAAATTTAAAGGCAAGTTGCTGAGTCCAAAGAACTATTGATGTTAATTTTATACTATGGCTCCTCCTAAAAATCCTAACTGTCACCCAACTCCATGCAATCAAGCAGTGAAAGCAATGTAGGAAACTAGTGGCCAAGGTTCCCTAATGCACACATCTTTTCTCATTTATTAGG
>NW_009260397.1:1093989-1110162 GCF_000687185.1 Egretta garzetta | reverse complement strand
TTCTGTGGAAATTAACACTGGCAACACCCAGTTAAGTCAATGTGAATTTTAATAGCAGCTGAAATGGGTACAAGATCAAGCTGCAAACAAAAACACTCTGCAAAGGAAACAGAAGTCATACAGAAAAAGTGAGTGAACAATTAATGAAAAGTTCCTTTCACAGCTTTCATGCTTTGCAATGCAGTCGCTTTGGATTAGAACAATGTGAATCATGCTTAAGGAAGGATTAATGGACATTAAAGAAAAAGCTCAGCATCCGGTTGTTTAACAGTGAGATTCAAAACAAACACTGAAGCCCAATTCCAAGCTGACAAATACAGCCTTATCGCAGAGAAGCTCCTTGTTTCTGTACAATCTTCTCGCAATATATATGTGTTACTTGTCAGCTGGGTAACAAAGATGCAACAGGCAGTGGCAGAGTGGCTGTCCCAGGGCAGCTAGCCTAGCTGCTTCGCTTTGCAGTTTCAAATAAAAACTCTGTAAGGCCAGGTGCACCTCTGTGCATTAGTGCCCAAAAGATACAAGTTGGCCACTTTATACTTCTCAGGGCAAATGTCCTGTTACTACAGCGTCTGCAAAAATCAAGCATCTCTGTCCAGTCTACTCCTTCAGTCACGTTTGCATTTTTCCTCAGAACCAAAATGGCCATAAAATTGCTCCTGAAATACACATTTAAGCTGAAATCCCTGTGAAAAAATGGCAGTCACAAAAAATACCAGCTACCAGCAGGGCTGGACACAGCCAAATCCAGCTGCATCCACAGGGCAGGCTCACTTCCTCCCTGCATCCCTCCAAAAAAGCTTCACCATGAAGTACAGCACAGTTTATTTTGTGTGCTGAGGTGGTGGCATGCAACACTCCAAAGCAGCTCCTCCTCGCTGGTCTGTGCTAATACACCCCCATGTTTCTCTTAGAAAAATAAAGAGGATTAGAAAATATCTTAACCAGAACATTTAAAAAACACGAGGTTATCCAGCTTTTATTTAACACTGTTTTTTCCTTTGTCCACAGTAGCTAGCACACTCGCCCACCTCAAAGGGCTATATAATCAGCTTATGTCATTCTCCCATTTTACAGCTGAGGAAACAGATGCTTGGGAGAAAGCACGATTTGCTCATTGTCAGACATCAAATCTAGGGCAAACCCAGGAATCAGAATCCAGGCTCTTGGATCCAGGGCCGAAGCCCCTTCTCTAAGGCACACTGCCTTGGGGAGCTATTTTACAATTGACTGAAGCACAAAAGCCCAGTCTAGATGGGAGGAGACAGCAGTGATAAAACAGAAGAAGGTGAAAGCAGATATACATCTCTAATGCTACCAGTACAGTCTCATTAACAGAAATTGGTATAAATCGACACAAAGAAAATTATGTTTCTGTCTTCCTATGCTGTGGCTCTGCTGAACAGGAACTAATGGCTGTAACGGGGGAAAATCGCGAGTGTAGATAAGGCCTAAAGAAAGAGAGGGAGATCATGTTATGGAAGTGTGAATAATCGACTCCAAGTAATGCTCTGGTGCTAGGAGAAAACAGGCTTCAAGAGAGATCTCCACTTCTTATCTCTTGCTCTAACCTAGGCAAACAAAAGGCAAGAAAGGAATGGACCACCACAGCATACTGGGAACCTATTCCCCTCAGAAGCAAGCACACAGGGAGGGAGGGCCAGTGATTCTGTTCTGCCAGCTGCCACCACTTCCTCGCCACTGGCTGTCTGCACAAGACAGGTCCTGCTGTCCTAGCTACACCTGGGTATGGACAGACAACAAATAATCTAAATCTAACCTCAAAATGAACCATCACCAAACAAGTGCTCTGTGGGCTGTTCTCTGCGAGCCTGGCAGTTACATGATACCTTGCCTAACTCTACCTTTGGGGACAGCACTTGCTATTAACCTGAAGTGTATCAGTCTGTTCTGGAGCGCTAGGGGATTACAGTACTGTTGCACCATCAGATTAAGAGCAGACTGCTTTCAAAGGACAACAACTGTATGCTCCTGTTGCCAATTAAAAAAAAAAACCACCAAGGGAATTAATAATGAAAGGATAACTTCAATGTGAGGGAGTTCAATTTTGTGTTTTAAGTGTTTTGTTGTAATGCAACATGCCATGATTTTTATTTATTCATTTTAATGAAAACAGTAGCTGACAGAGTTGCTATGGTGTGAGCTGAGGCCCTACATAAGCATAATCAGGATTTACTTGGTCAAGAAGTGCATTTTAAGTGCTGTATTACCAGGGTTCCACTGACTTGGAGGTTTTTGGTTTATAAAGTCTCTTCATGGAAAAGAGTTCCTACTAAGTGCAACTGTGTCTTCTTCTGAGCCAATACCAGGTTAGAACTCCAGTTTCAGAGTGGTTAGCCAGTCTGGGCTCCCAAATGACTCAGTGCAAAAAGACCTTCACCCCTCTCCATCTCAAAGCAAATAAAACCAGCTTATACAAACCAGTCAGTGATATAACTCAGTGAAGAGGAGGAGCAGCACAGGCTTGACCACATAACAGAGAGCTAGAAATAACTTTTTTTTCTATAGCAGTTCACTTCCCTGCGATTCTGGGCAAATCACTTAACTCCTGACAGTTATCCACTTGTACAAGAAGGATAATTATACACAGTTTCTTTCCTTGCTGAAAAGCAACTTGCTGTACTACAGAACATAAAAGAAAGGGAGGGGAGTGAGGTATAATTATTAAATCTTTCTAAACTCTTTAGAACAGTCCAGTGTGTAATATCTACCTTGCCATTCCCAGCTCCAAACCCTGACACTGTGACTTGGGAGCAGCAGTTGCCCTTGATCTGCTGAAGACAGCAATGGCATTTTCATTAGCAGAAGAAAACCTGAGCATACTGGAAATGTATCACTGCATGGAACACCCCACATAGAAATCACTCAATATAGTCCAGTACCTGTCTGTCATAACCAAATCTATTCTACCCCCTGAGAAGAGGGAGGAAAAAAAAAAAGACATGGCTCCTTCACCATGCCATAGGGCATATTTTCTTCATCCATCAGGCTTAACATACAGTTAGAGCCATCCTGTTAAAATTTTAGCAATGGGAATCTTAAAAGCTCCAGGCTACAGAGAAAGTGCATTTTTGATAGCCCAGTATCTTCGCCCAATTACTCTTTGTCAGCTCACCCTCAAGATCCATATCTCACTGAAGGTCAATTGTGGTTGAAAATATCCAGTACAGACTCATCCATTGTAAGAGTAAAAATAATGAAGACATATCCATCCTGAAACAGTGCATGTTCAAATCTAGTAGGAAACCCAAATAGGATCCCTTTCTAATTTCAACTGGCAGGACAAATGTCACCGTTGAGAGGGACAAGGAAAAGAAAAAAAGAGAGAGGAAGAAATTGCGTGCTTTTACAGCAGCCTGTGATTGCTGTCATGTCATCGTTCCCCTGAGTGTTTGCCCTTCTGAAGAAGAGATCTGAAAAAAGAACAGTCTCGCACACTAACCAGGAGGCAACTGCCTGAAAACTCATTCTGGGCCAGAAGAATGGGAAAGGAAGCCACAGTCATCATCTTCCAACTCATTTAGAAGGGCAAACATTTTTAGTTAGGGAGTGGGAACACTGAGGTGTGGTTTTTTTTTTCCTGTCTAAAGTTTTGTGGGTTGAGACATTTAGAAAACAGAAATACAAAGAACAATATAAGTTGCTGTATTAGCATACAACTATCGGGACAGAGGTATCGCAACACAATCACAGTAATACATTTTCATGAGTAGGCAATGTCACTCTGAATTTAGCAATCTCGATGTCAAAGCAAATAAATATTATATAATGAAAACATAGTATGAAAAGTCTAAAGATAACCTTAAAACACAATTGCTGATGAACTCAGTTTTCTGTGTTCTCCAGAGATGTTCTCTATCACCACAGTAATCTCCTTTTTTCATGCAGAATAGGTTCTTTACCAATTCTATGAAAACTACCACCTTGTGAATCCCAGAGACCATGGGCAGCATCCTGTGCTCTCTCTGGTGGGTGTCCTCCTCAACTAATAATCAACTGTTCCTTCTTAGCTTCTGAGATCCAGTGAGACCACTGTATCAGAAGATATATAAGAAAACAAAGCAGGACAACTCTAGGGTGAAAAATAGCAAGTTCTACCATCCAAAAGGAAAGGTAGAAAGTAGACGTTTAGAACAAATCATGTCAAGGAAATTATTTAAAAAAAAATACAGGAGAAACATTAAGATTATTCAAGAGAAATTTCTGGAAATGAATACAAGGATGTGAAGAATTTTTTTGTAAACCAAGGAGGACAGAAGACAATTAAATCTATTGAGGGGTCTGCAGAGCAGTTAAGTACTTTGTTTCATTACTCTTCAAGGAGAATAATAGGAAATTCTTTCTCAAGGGATACTCTCTCATAGGAAATCAAGAAATCGCTTGCAGATACAGAAGTCTCTAAGGAAGAGACAATTTAAGGACCTTAGCACTTCCGAAGAAAAGCTTAAAAACAAAGCAGTGGGGGTTTGGAACACTGACCTCATTTGGATCTCCTATCCCACAGCAGCTGAATGACATTAAGATATAAACACCACAGAACAAAAAATTCAAGGATTACAGTTCATAGAGATTTATCTGAGTCAAAACGCTGGACGCTGAGACCAGTTAAAAGAAAAAACAAGCAAGTATTTGAAACAGTATTACTCACACAGAACAAAGCAGCGCAGATTTGTGAAGGTAAACAGTGCACCTTTACTCCATTGAATTTGACAAATGCCAAAGTGAAAGATCCAGCAGATACAGTAGATTTGGGCTTTTGAACCACAATCCCCAGTTAAATAATTATTTTAAGGTTAAGATTCTGCCAAGAAATAAAAAGGAAATTTCTGACAAAAGAAAAGTATACATCTGTCTCTCCTGGAGAGAAAGGCCCTGGATGTCAATGTCAGAGATTTTATCAGCATGCTAATACTCTGAAGTCAAGAGATAGCAGGCAGGTGGATGAACTACATGCTGTCAGTAGATACCACTTCGCTAAGCTGAAAGTACTGATCCATTCAAGACAGTAACAACAGCTCAAGATCTGCCCAGCCAGACACCCCCAGCACCTACCTCAACTCAGCACCCGCAGCCACACAGTAGGGCTGCAAGTCAGATCAGCTCATCAATCCCACTGAAAGCAAATATATTCATTTTTTGGTAGGGTTACTTTTCAGTCAGACCACTGAACTGATTCAGCTCAGAGGACAGCTGCACAATCTCTAGAGTTCACTAAACAGAATAGTCTTGTGAGAGCAGCATGTTTCTCACAGTAGCTTGGAATTACCATCGGACTATGCCCAAACAACAGCAAAACAGTTTAATATTCACTTCCCAGTAGGCCAACAACTGAAGCAACCACAGGAGACAGCAAGGCCCAAACAATGCTGCCACCAAACCATTTTTCAAATAGCCAGGCTCCTTTTCCTGATGCCTTTGCACTTGGCGCTCTTTGGTCATGCAAAATAATCCTTTTCCCTCTAGACACTAAACATCTATGGTTACCAGTGAGTTTTTGCATGATTTGAGTATCTCTCAGCTAGTAACTGGACTGAGGTGCATTTTGTGGGGATCACCAAACCATTATTGGTAATTACTGAGCTGGGCTGGAATTCACACTGGTGATTTAGCTGAAAAAGGTCCCATCTCAATATCCTGAACCATCCACTCCCCACATCTAATTCGTTTTGAAATTACACCTCAGCGATGTGGCACCCCCACCCTGCCTGCAGGACGAACGTCCTTCCATGACAGTGGTTTAGACAACAGGAGGTTGTTCCTTATTTTCCAGGGAATGCAGTTGTCAGAGTTTTGTCATTGCTTTTTGAAGAACTGAACCAAGGGGCTAATTCATCCTTTCCTCTAGGATGATCCTGCATTAAAAGAAAAATTCCTCCACACAAGAGTTCCTGCTTAACTAACCCTTCTGATCAGGGTCTCACAGAGCAAAGAAGAGACACAAAATGTGAAGCACCCAAATTCCTAGGGATTCCAAGAAAATTTCCTTGTCTATCTACACAGACTATTAGCTCCTATTCTTGGTCAGTAAAACTCACTGGAGAGTGATGCCTGCCTATACTTTCTTAAATCCCTTCTACTAAGAATTATGCTAGTAAGTGATAATTTCCCTCCTCTGTCCAGAACCTGAGGCAGTTCCAACCATGCCAGGTTCACTCCAAATGGTATCTCAAGGAGCAGAAGGCACGTACTTTAGTTCTCCTCCACACTTCACATGTATCAGTTAAGATTTAGCTGGTGCTTGCGCTACTTTCACCCCTTCTGTGCTTAAAAGCAGTGAGGCAATATGGTCCACCATCTTGTTCCATTAAAGGGAGGAAAAAGAGGGCAGTTCAGCACAGCAACAACTGGAATTGTCACACATTGATGTAAAGCTTGCATCAGTGCCAAGGTAATGCCTTCCTGCTTCAGGCACATCTATTCGTCTCTGCTATGGTCCATTTTCAGCTATTGTTGTAAAGGTTTCTTTGACTTCCCTGTACTTAGGTTATAGATCACGTAGATTTGTGTAGGTGTTTTCTTGGTTTTGTTATTCTGCAGAACTAGTAGTCAGTCACCAAATACAGAGAACTAAAGTAGAAATTAAAGAAAAGAAAAGAGAAAGAAGCCAGGTTTAGTGACCATAACACATTCTGTAGAGGAGATGCTCTATAAAAGGACTAAATATCCATCCTACCAGAGCACATTTGCAACACACACATTTCTGGCTACTAAGGTACTGTGCCAAACATGGCAGTAAATCCTCAACTGTTTGGCAGATCATCTCAACGCAGGCGTTACTGAAACCAAGGAACAAACGCATCCGAAAATCATTTTTTCTGGGATCCATTTCCTAAGGGAATGTTCAATAAATATAATTCAAAGTAGGTTTGGTACTTCATGAAAATACTTAAGAGTCAAAACCTTCCCCACCCCAAAATAAAGAAATAGTTCATTAGAATTTCTACAGTTCTCAATTCAATTTATAATCTGCTTTGCAGAAACCAAAGCAGTAACTAGCCTAAGGTGGTAGCATCGGTTCTGAATACGCACTCAGAGGATTCACTCACCAATTAACATTGATTCTTTCTGGTACTCTTTGCTGAGGTGGCAGCGCTGGGTCACACAGGACACATATCTCTCCAGAACATACCAGCACATTTCATAGTAGAAAGGATAACGGAATTTGGCATGCACCTGAAAGCAAGATCGAGACAGTCAGTCCATGGGGAAGGGAGAGAAGTTTGCAGCACAAGGGCCAGTCATCATTCTCATCATGTTATCAAGAGCACAAACAGTATGCGGGAGGGGGAGGGGAGAGAGGGTGGGAGCCGAGTGAGATGTATGCCTTCGGCATACCAAATGAGGAAACTGCCTGCCTGCCTGCCATGATAGCATCATTTCTTGGTTCACTAATTTGTATCCTCTTGGGGTGGTGGGAGAGGAAAGGGTTTGTGTTCTTGTGAAATCATGAAACTGATGGATGGCCCCTACAGTATTATTTACCTACTGTATAAACATAGGGTGGTCACATACAGATGTTAGTCACTAAAATTCAAGTTAAAATAAAGGTGTTTTTTTTTAATTTCCTAAACACTATCACACGATTTTTACCAAAATGGCAGCATTACCTAAAATGAGTCAAGCAGGAAATAAATCTTTGTCAATTACAGTCTTCACGACAATGATCACACAAATTCTTGATTATTGATAACTACACGTTAAAGGTAAAAATCCCTTATGTGGTTTACACATAATATTTTGGTAACAAGTTAGTTTTTGCCATAAACAGAACAGAAAAGCAGGATTTTGACAAAAGATCCTGTCAAGCTGTGCACTTTTTCTTACATCTCAGACCTGTTGTTCTCACACAAAAAGCTTATTCTCCAACACTATGTATTTGTGAGATTATTTCAAATTCAAAAGAAAACAAGAGTGGTTTTCCTTCCTCTCCAACATAGTTTTCTGTCTATGGGAGGTCACTGTACCAAAAAAGAATCTGGGAAGCTCCTAAAATGCAAGAACATATGTATATTTATTGTGATTTGTTAAAAATGGATGCCATGCATCTTGCATGCACTTGTACTTACACTGTACACTTCTTTCTCCTGGTGGCACAGAAATTTGCATTTCGCAGGCTTGCATGCATGCATTGCAACTGGGATTATAGGGACTGCTTTAAAAATATTCTACGCATATTAACTGCTCACCTAGCCAAGAAGTATCCACCCACCTTTAATGAAAAGCTGGACTGCACCAGAAAGGAGCATTATCTTAGAAAGCCCTTTATAAAAAACAAAGCCAAAACATCACCCCACCCCAGCTCACCCAAAAAACAGTGAAGTCTAAACAGAACCACTAATCCAGCACCTGGAAACTCAGATTCAGCTCTGCAAAGCAGGCAGTGTTGAAACATCTGCATGGCGATATAAGAATTGAGCACACTTACTAGAATGCCCATATTTGAAAACTGTCCCCAAGGTGGACAGTCAAAGAACTTGCTTCTGTTCCCAGGGCACATGAAATGCAAACACTTTTAGCAGTAAAACAAAATGTAATGAAGGGAAACATACTGTATTGTCCCACTAAATGTATCACAGCGTAGGATTTAAATACTCCATGGCAATTCCCAAAAGTTAAGACCTCTTAAATTCAACCCAAATGTAGCTGGCAAATCTGGACTGCACGTTGCTATGGGTTATGCATCCAGCGACGCTGCACCTTTTCATGTATTTCCCTGTATTGTCTGCTACAAAGCACATGTACTAAAAAAAAAGAAAGGGGAGGGTGGGGGGAAGGCAAAAGCCAACCAACATCCCCCTAAATGTGAGAACATTTAACCCCAGGGTCTTTTTGCATTGGAGAATATTTTTCCTTTGGTTTAGTTATTTGTCATAAAGAAGAGATCGAGTCACTTATCACGATTACAGAACACAGGGGAAATTAGCCATGCTAAAATATATGCTAATAAAGGAACTCAAATTTTTCCAAGAGAGCACTGCAGGAAACAAAATTTGCAAAGAATTGACTTACAAACAGGAAGCCGCCTTCCACCCCTCAGCCTTCAAAAGGTTTTCAGCCACATGCCTGGGAATATTAAAGACATCATTGCTCAACATTTGTTGACAGATTCTGAGCGTCACCAAATTTAGTTGTTACCAATGTTAATTCAATGTGAAAGACAAGGCAGTAATGCATGCAGTGCTCCCATTATGTATATCAATCTTTAATATTCAATTTGAGTTCCTAATTGCCTCACTATCACTGTTCCAACCCACAGCAAATCCCTCCATGCCTCTGTAATTCACTATTTGCCCAAGAAGGCTCTGCTTTTACAAACCTTCAGAAGTTAAGAGCTACCATATGTAGCAAGAGATACTGTGCAAAGATCTACAGTGCCTTTTGCCAGTAAAGCAAGACTAACAGTGCTTTAAAAATTTTCTAAACTTTGCCTTATGGAGAAGTACAGAGGAGTACATTCTTTATGATATCCTTGGACATTTATCCATTATAATGGATGTGAACTGCATTATGTGCATGTCTATACATTTTCCATTGTACACTTACGGTCAAATGAACTCTTATGGGGAGGAGGGGAAAAATAAGAGAAAGAAAGAAAGAAATTAAAAATGTTCTGTGATGAATTTAAAGTGTAATATCTGATACAGACACTGCCAGAGGACTAAATCCCCCACCAGCAGGGAAATACACTAGATCATCTAATAGGCATTTCCAGCTCTAACTTCTGTGATTAATAATTTACAATCCACTGAATAAATTTTTTAATTATTCCTGTACAGCAAGAAAAATCCTCTCTGGAATATGATCCATTTCTTTAGTTCAAAGTGAAATTATTTGAGAGACTTATATCCCTCTCCAAAAACAAAACAAAAAACCCTAAACAAGTAAGACACGTTTTCCTTAAGAAAGTATTAGTCTCTTCCACAATGTCCATTAAAATAATTACAAACTCCACTTGTGTTTAATCAATATAATCACAAAAATGAAAAACAATTTATGGTTATTTACAAAGTAATTAGTCTATCCACTTTAAACGTTACCTTACGTTCCAGAAAACAAAATCAGTAGGAAACACCATCATCTGTGAGTGACCACCTTACGTAGGTATTTTGAGTGCTTTTGTCCCTATCCATGTTCCAATATCTTAACACAGTTAAATTTAGATGAGTTGGGAGTAAGTTTGACACGTTCTTCCTCTTCAGTACAACAGAGCTGTAACAGCCCTATGCCAAGATGATGAATCTCTGCACAGCAGCCTGCTTTGCAGTTATTCAAGCTGGTCTAGCAGAGAGCTAAACAGCTTGGCCTATTTGACTAGCTGTTAATTGGCCTCTAAGAAAGCCAGACTGCAAAATGAGAGTCTCTACAAACTGTAAGGCTGGAGAGTATTTGTTTACCTCAATTGCACATTAGGAGCTGTTTCCAACAATAGACATGTTTTTTATTACTCCTTAAAACTATTTTTAAATGGCTATAACCCTCTTAAAAAGTCTCCCAGGGATATGAGAAATTAAGCTAGAATAAGCATGACAAGTATATAAACTAGGCAATTTTATCAGGCTGTAAATCAGCACTACCATTTCAACCACATATTTATTCTTGTCTTAGCTGCTAAAACAATAACAACTACACCTAGCATAAAAATGACTCTGAATATCAGCAAAGATGATTAAGCATTATATAGCAGGTTTAAACACAGTGAAACCTCCACAAAATTGCTCTGTGCAAAATGAAGAGGGAAAACACACCTGTATTACACTTTGATTTGAGTGTGGCAAATTCGTCAATCACATTGTGTATTTTACTTCTGTGCTACACACAATGGAAAGAACAATACTGATGAGAAAACTCATTTGCAGTATGTTCACACTGGCAAATTTGTGTGAACTACATACTGCACTGAGTCTGCTGTACTAGCCAGTGTATGAATAGAATTATTTGAACACAGAAATTAAAAAATTTGGTTGGCAAAGCAAATAAAGTAGTACACACTAGAATCCTATTTTGAAAATATTTACCCCTTCAAGATTCCTGCATGGTATTTTTAGGGCTAGGGTGGGTGTGGGTGTTATTATTTCTAAATAACAGTATTGATTTTCCTGCCTTTTATCAAACTTCTGTATGCCTTAGTTGCACGGCTTACATTTTGCTTCTGTCTAGAAATTCTTGCTATTCTTTGACTGTTCACACAGCTTTGTTATTATACGGCTGCCTACGAGCACAAGTTTTGTGAACACAGGTACAGGCTGTGCACAACACATTTCTAGCACACAGCAACATACAAGCACTGAAATTGTTTCTGTGAAGTCAAGGAAACTCTGGGCTGTTAGCTTTCATTAGTCTTTTTTTAAAGCACTTAAGCATTTTTCAAAGGAAAAGAAGAACTACACAGACTTTGAAGAAAATCTAAACCAAAACTGACAGGCATAAAGGTCTGATTTGGGACTTCCAAGTGTTGCGATATCCCTTTCCAAAAAACTCTGACAGGACATTTTCAAAGAGGCAGATAATCCAACTCGCAGAACCTTCCTATAGGATCAAGGTGCTAGCGACTTTTCAAAGGCATTTCAGTGTAACTGGCTGGTAAGTTCCTAAAAGTTACCAAAATACTTGACTGTTATGGGGAAATCTGTCTCCTGGTATAAAAGCTTAGGAGATCAAAGCTGCACCCAGCTTCTGGAGGAGAAGGACCTGACATGAAACACTACCGAGCAGTTACAACCCAAGGTGTGTAATCTTGGGTTGCTCAAGTCCTGTCAGAACAAAATGTCAGGTCTTCTACTGCTTCATGAAAGAGCGTTTCCTTCCCATCTTCCCCATAGACACAGATGGAAATAACTTGTTTCTGGCATCGAACCTTCCTCCCAGTCCTCACTTCTCTGTTCTCCACACAAGTCACCTGTGCTAGCATCTTTCCCAGCAACAACACACCCTCCCCTTGAGCACCTGCAGCATATATATATCCAGCATCTACTGCTAGTTCTTATTTACAGCACTCTGAAAACCTTCCTGTGCCTAGCACCTCTGTCTAGCCATAATGAGCCCCTTCCTGCTTCTGCCATCATAACTTTTTGCTGTCCAAGTCCCTTTACTCTTTCTTAAGACACTTGAAATTCTTGCTTTGGGACACCTATTCAAAGCTAGGATGAACTCCACTCTGGTCTCTAGCTCCAGTTCTGCTCTCTGCTACATTCCCTCTATTCTAATTCCCCTGAATTTGAGATTTTGTCTTCGTCTCTTACACTAAGAATTCATTTTTCTCCTTAATATTCCTTCTCTTCATCAAAGCGACTCTAGGAAACCAACTACTCCCACCACTGTTTTGCAATGTGAAGGCCTTGTACCCCCTGTGAAGTAAGGGAGCAGTCCATAACACAACACTGGCAGAGAGAGGCAGCAGGGAGGACGCCTTTCCTCTCACTGAGTCAAAGATACGTTTCAAAACAATACATATTTGCTTCAGGCCTATGCACTTTCACTGCAAAGAGAATGATTTGAGGAAAAAGCCCACCTGGAGCCTGAATTGCACCCTCTTGGAGACATGAACAACAGTGATCTGTACTGATGTCCAAGACACACCATTTTAAGACTTTTTAGTAAAGAAGAATTGCAACTTCCTGCCATTTTGCCAGCCCAAATCTCCATTAACGCCACAGCTGGCACCTGTGCCAGTGGTTTACCAGCACTGTCTCAATGCAATGCCTCCAAAACAGTCAGTCACAAAAAGTCCCCATCTGAATTTGCTCATACCACTGTTCCATTTTTGCATGCTAGGTGTCCCGTTTATTAATCAAGGATAAAATTTTCACTCCCAACAATGAGGCTGCACAGTAACCTCCTCCAAGATGTAATACTATTTCCGCCAGGTAGATGCTACAGCCAGATGAACATCACAATGTTCACATTAATGTCACACCCCAGACTCCCCTTGTTCCAAGAAATTCCTGCATAGTATCGAGTCATTGTAGAAGAAAATCCTGCAAAGTATAGAAGGTGTCGTTTCATACGCAACTTTGGTGTAGCTTTGTCAATTCAGCTGTGGAGAGCAGAACCATCCTAGTCCTGTTAGTTCTCCAGGCTCGGGTATCCATTCCAGGTGTGCACAGAGAGATGATAAGCAGGGGGTTACCAGAAGTACTGGTACAAAGGTCTGTAAAGCGCAATATGTGTTTGTGCAAAAGGGAAGGTGTTTATGAAAGTTTAACAGGCAGACAAAAGACACAGAAGGGACACGTCTGTGGGAAGTAGGGAAAAACAGATGAGTAAATCCCACTAAAAATAGCCAACATTTGAAAGTCTCATTACTTCACGTTTACCTCTTGTTTCAACGACTCTGACACGGAGCTCCCACCACTTCTTGTTTGTCAGAAGGGAATACGAGAGAGAGACTATGACAGATCATAGTCACAAAGAACTGTTCAGTTAAAAAGAGAATCAAGTATCCTTACCCTTGTTCTGTCCTCAATTTCATAGATGCGAAGCTGCATGGGAACATTAAAGCTATGCAGGATATTTCCACCAAACACCAGAGAATCTACTGGAGTATAAACCGCATGTATCCACCCTAGAGAGGGAAAGCAAAGAACTGAGAATGCCTCATGCTATGTAGTATTACAGAGCAATTTATAATCCAATTTTAACAACCCCATGAACCCCATTCTGCAGGGGATGAGAGGTTAAAACAGCGAAAGGTTAAATGGTATGCTCGTAGCCACACTTTCAGACTAGTCACAGCAGAAGAATGGCATCTTATGATGTACAGTCTTACAACCCTCTGTAAATTGGGTTCTTCTATTTATTCACAGAACAGTTACAGTGTTTACTGAGAACACACAAGCTTGTGACTCAACCACATCCATGACTAAGAAGTAAATTCACTCTATTCAGTACACTTGGCCCTCAGATGTATCTACTGGCACCATCCAGTAGGGTTGCAAATCATGTTAGCAGTGGTGGTGGGCTAGGGCTGTGGAACTGGACTGAGTCCACATCAAACTTCTTTCACACCAGCACCAGAGCACGCATCTTCAGATGTTGACAATTTCAAATTATTACCAGTCCTCCTTCAGAGGTTAAGTTTCGTATCCTGCTTTCAGCTTCCTGAAGCAACCGAAATATCTTTTTCACTGCAAGTCCCAAGTTAAGGGATTTAACATTTCTACTACTGAAGCTGATGAGGCTGTTCTGACCCAAACCTGCAAAGGACTGAATTAATTTCACAGGCTCCAAAGCAAGGAAAGAATCTTCTCTCAACAAAAAATCCAGGCATGGCAATTCAAGCAGCCACACACCAGCTCCTCTGCTTCTCATTGTTTGCTTGGTATGTCAGCAGCTGAAGGCCTGGCTATGCAAGACTGTAGCCTCTGATCTCTGTAGTGAAAAAGGAATTGATCCTGCTAATGATCTGGGACCCACAGAGACTCGACACTTTTTTTTTTTTTCTTCTTTTTTAATGAAAAGCATTGCAATTCATAAACCAGCAGACAGCAAAGCAACATAGGGGGCAGTCAATTTCCTCCTAACTGTGCAGTACTTTCCATTAAAGCTGTGGCAGCTTTCCTTCACTTCAAGATCAGCGAGGGAGCAGGAAAATGCCATTCAGCCTAAAGGGTTCTCCAGCTAGCAGCCACGAAAGCTCTCCTCCGCAACAATCTTTAGACCGTAAAGCCCTCAAAGCTGTATCTGAGAAGTCCTTGAGCCACAGCAGATGGCAGAGCTGGGGCTTTCATTTAAGGGCATATTGGTAGGGGAGAGGCAGGAAGAAAAAGAAATCAGCATTAGAATTTTCACCCTGGAAACACAAGCTCATCACTCTGGATACATTTTTCTGAATTTCAGAATCACAGAATGGTTGAGGTTAGAAGGGGCCTCTGGAGGTCCAACTCCCCTGCTTGAACTGGACCACCTAGAGCCACCTGCCCAGAAGTATGTCCAGATGGCTTTTCAATATCTCCTAGGACGAAGACTCCACAACCCCTCTGGGCAACCTGTTCCAGTGCTCAGTCAATTTACAGGTTTGATTCCATATGATAAATGTGATGCATATAAAAAAGCAGGTGGCTTATGGCTCTGGCAGCTCTTGGTATTACTGCATCTTTCTTGCTCCAGTTAGTATAATTTCAGTTAGAGTTGCTCACAATGATCCAGCCTGTTTATTACTTCCAAATCAAGAAAAACCAACTAGAGAGGATTTTTATTTTTTCATGTAAGGGTCATGTGTCAACTACATACATCAAAACTCTAAAAACTCTTCACATCTGAAGTAGTTCACCATCTCACGTCAAATACATCAGTCTGTACTAAGAGCAAACTATGGGAAAAAGAGCAATCTTCTTGATCCTGGTCTTTGGGAAGTAAAGAAGATCCAAGGTCAAGGAAGTTGAGGCCACTGCTTCCACTAGGTAATCAAAGATTTATGTGAGGGGGTTGGGAGAAAGAATGGAAACCACATGCTGAAGCAAGTCTGTTGCTGGGGCCCCAAAGCCAACTTAATTGGATAGGTACTGAAACACAGGGTCAATCTGAGTGACAATTCACCTTGTCAGTTTTAGAGATGAACAAAACAAAGCTTGAAAAACTGAAATGACTTTGTCCATGGCCATACAACTGAGTAGTGGCAGAAGACAGGTCAAGAAACAGACAGTTATCTGCAGAACATCAGAGAGTCCCCACAACTACCTGCCACTGCAGTTCTCTCAGCACAGATCAGTCAACATACAAACATAGTGGAGCTGGTGGATACAACAAGTTGTTTTAATGGAATGATCAACATCATTCTAAATACAATGTGTCATGGCTTAATGCGGCTGGCAACGAAGCACCACGCAGCCACTTGCTCACTCCCCCCCTCCCTCAGTGGGATGGGGGAGAGAATGGGGAAGGAGAAAAAAGGTTAGAGCTGTGGGCTGAGACAAAGACAGTTTAATAAGAGAAAATAATAATAGTAATAATAAGAATGGTAACAGAATATACAAAACTAATGATGCACAATGCAATTGCTCACCACCCACCAACCGATGCCCAGCCCGTCCTGAGCCGCGATCACTCCCCGAGCCGCCATCAGTCCCTGAGCAGCAATCACTCTCCCTGCAACCAACCGACTAACAAACTCCCCCCCCCCGCGCACGACGGTCTATGGTATGGAATAGCTCCTTG
>NW_009260397.1:1080855-1093705 GCF_000687185.1 Egretta garzetta | reverse complement strand
AAGGGTCTTCCTGATAAGACCTGCTGGACTTCCTTGGTACGATTTTTGGGAGAAACGTGAAAGGATCTATCACTGGCTTTAGCCAATGCTCCAACAAATGGTGTTCCAGATATGCCAAACCCTCAACAGAAAGATTAACAAACATGAATATAGTTTTGATCCTGTATTGTTGAAGAGCTCGTAGAGGTGCAAAATTAAAGTCTTCCATAAAGTATCTACCTGACACAACCTCTGTTTCTGCGGATAATGTATTTAATTCCTATTTACATTTATAAACCAGGTCTAAACTCATTACTACCTTCAACTCCTAACTTCTGAACTAACAACAAACATGAATATAGTTTTGATCCTGTATTGTCGAAGAGCTCATAGAGGTGCAAAATTAAAGTAAACACCAGGTCCTTCAAGATGCTCATATTTCTAATACCAAGACTGAAAATAACTGCTTTTTATGACACAGTTCTCAATAGCAAAACCCTGTAATAATGATGGGCTAAAATCTATCAAGGTTGGGAAAATAAAAATAAACAAGAGACCAAGCAACTAACAAAGTCATTAACTGTAAAGTCCTTGGAAGTGAAGTTCCTACCCCAAGCAGCATGTAGGATGATTTCCAGGCATAGAGCACAGACTGATAAGGACGATGCCTGTGGGTGCCATCCCTTAACTGTTGGGCAGCGTTGAGCTAGGCACACAGCTAAACCCCAAGGAATCCCCAGATACCCAGCAGTTCATGTGCTCCCACATGCAGGATCCAGCTCACAGCCCCTCTGCCAGCTACAGGACGCAGCCCTGTCAGAGGAGTCACCTGCTCATAAGATCGATTTTGGCCACTCAGCTGTATAGTGATTTTCAGTCACACTGCATCCCGAAATAATTTCAACTTGCCTAAGGAATGTACATGCAATATAGAAACTACAGGGACACAAGCACCAAGAGGTGTATTCCAGGGACACAGGACACTATGGGCGAGATTACATGAAAAAAGATGGAGAACTGAGAAGGTAGAAAACCACAGGGAGATTGGCACAGATGTTACCAAGGAAAAAAAAAACACCTCCTGTTCTAATATTAACAAGGCTGTGTACAGAGAAAAACCAAAGAGAACAGCACCAGAAAAGTAGAAGTAGGAAGAAACAGAGATGAGCAGGAAACAGTTTCCATGAGGGTAATATATTGTGGAAATGAGCTCTAAGAACAGATAAGCTTGGATGGCACATTCAATTCATTCCCACAGCTTAGATATAAGCACAACTCGGAAATAAACTAAGGATGAATGTTCATTGTGACCACTGCAAACAAGAACACCTATCTTCTAAGTTTCCCAATTACAAAGGTTTTTAAAGAGGAAGATAGACCTCCAGAATAGGAGCAAGCTGCACGTATGCGTAAGACAAAAAGGATGGCCAAGGGGATTGCTTTAATATGATCCACACCGATACATCCCACCTGCCTCGCCTTCAGCTATGCTGTTACTTTTCGCCAGATGAATTGACAGGTCTATTGACGTCACTCCATGCTGTACAGCCTGTCATGTCTGCTCATGTATGTTTGCATCTTTCAGCTCTCACAGCAAAAATTTGCCACACAGCCTCCAATACAGACATCTCTGAAGCAAGTGTCATCAATTCTGTCCTCAGTGACTGCTTTCTACTGTTTACATAAACCCTGGTACTACTGCACAGCCCTCTCTGTGTTTCATGGGTTAGCACAAGACAGGAGATACCTCTCTTCTTGGTAATACTCTCAAAAACTGTAATATTCTCAAAAAAAAAAAAAGAAGCGGAAAGCAACATAGAATAAAATGCCACAAATTTAATTTTATCCTGAATGCTAAAAAAAGCACTGTAGTAGTATCAGAACAAATGGATTAAGGACTGAAAAAGTCAAAAGTCAGTGGAATAAGATATTTTTCATTTTTGGCTGAAAGACACAAACAAAAGCACCTGCTAAACATTATCTAAGGCTACAATTAAATCCTATAGATGAGAGAAAGACATGTACTGCGTGGCTTCAAGGATTAGTCATGAATTAGAAAACTATTCCTCATGGGTGACCAGTTTCAAACCAGCCTGTGTTGACAGTGGTAACGACTAAGTGAACGTGGTGCCAGCCCATTCTTCCTTCGCAGCCTGGTCCGACAGCTTGCAGCCGGAGCATGCTCTTGGTGCGGCAGAGCGGCTCCTGCACAGCCACTGCACAGCCCTGGCCTGTGAGCAGAGCACTTCAGACCAGGCACCAGCCACGCCAGCAACGAGCTCAGCTAAATGGGGATAGATGGCTTTGGGAGCACAGACCCTGCATAGTCACTGCTCACAACCCTCATTTCAAGCCTTAGCAAGAAGACTGTCCACTTACGGTTTTTCTGAAGTTGATCTTTTTTATTTCAGTTCTTGGTGATTAATGAGTATTTTTTCTTTCCCCCAAACAATCCTAGTTTATGAAGCCAAGCCAACTTTGAGCAGGAATTCTGTTCAGGAGTCTCAGAAATACTCTCAGCTGATTTACAGTTACAAATTATTCCACCACTCCTAAAATACACTTGAATATTTAGATGTTATCATCTCTACTAAATCAAAAAGGTAAAATTAACAGTAACAAAAGCTTTTCTGAACAGTTAAAGAAAGATACCATCTCATTATCTTTTGAATTTTATAAAACAAGTATTATTAAACATTGCAAACTTGTTAGAAGATTTCAGGGGCCTGCAAATTCCTACTGTATCTTCAAGGATGCAATCATCCATCTGAGAATAACAGAAAAGAATATTAACTTACAAAGCTAAGGGGCAAACAGGGCACAAGCTCCAAGCACAAACCATGGTGCATCTGTTTCCATTAGTAACGGAACAGATATTTTGCTTTGTGATATAGAAGGCATACATATTTTCCTGAAATTCTACAGCAACTTGGGGTAGAAAAAAAATGAAACAAATATGTCTCATAAATAAAAAGTGACTAAGGAGATAACCTTACAGTGGGCATTGCCAGCAAATGAGACATAATTTCTCTCCTCTCTAAAGAAGAATGATTGCATCATAATAGTGTCCACGACCAAAAATATCAAGGAAACATCATGTTTACATTTTAAAAGTAAAAAAAAAAAATTATAATAGTTTTACCCCAGTACTACAAGTCCAGCAACACTCAATCTTGCATCATTTGATAAGAATTAGGTAGAGCACTGCAGAGCAACTGAAGTAAAAATCCAACATTATGCTGTCATCTCGTATCTGAAACGGACACTTGAGGCAAAAACTCTCCTCACCGATTCTCTCCACTGATCTTCATTGCTTGGTCCCTAAAGGTTCCAGGCAAGGAGCTTCCATTAATGTCAGTGGAAACTCCCAAAATGGGAAAAGTGAGCAGCAACCAAAAATAGCCAGGCAGCTATGCAGCCCTAGCACAACCCCCTGCAAAAAAATTACCAGTCAGATTTTAATAGCCTGTCATTCTCCTTGATATAAACACTATGTGCTACCTTCTGGCCCCATTACATAATAATTCGTCAAATACCAACTGACATAGCGGAGGTGACCTAAGACCGCACACTCGTAATAGGCAGAATCCTACTGATAACCACTGGTACAGTATTTGAAGCGCTTTGAATCCTTGCAAATAGCTGCCTAGGGTCTAGCACAGAACATCACTTTCCATCCACTCTCCTTCCCAAAAACATTCATCTGAGAAAAGTCATTATTTCTGCATTTGACTGGAAACAAGAACTTTGGAGCACTCTCACATAACCATAATAATCACCACAGACCAACAAGAATATTTTGTTATGCTGTGGTTCATTCTTCAGCTCTCAAGAAATTAAGAGAGATTATAGTAGCATGTTTCCATGTCAAAGGCCCCAAAGTACATTATAAAGAATGTAAGAAAAATGAAGTAAACCAAACAGCTTACTCCTCAGTGGAACACTGCCAACTCTGAGGTGAAACACAACTGTTATAAAATAGCACGCAGCAACACTACTGAGAAGTCTGAAGAGGAACCAGAATAGAACACCATGTCCAGTTGACAGTAAGTTACCCTGTCTGGATTTGATCATAGGAATGCCTAATAAATCAGCACTGCAAAAGTCTTCTACAATATCTAACGAAAGTCCATTATTCAATTTTCAGAAATAAAAAATGCACAGTGACTTCTTGGACCATTATTTTTTAGACCATGTAGTGGTCTATTGCTAGGAGCATTATTGTCAGATTTCAGGAATAGACAAAAGTCACCCAAAATGGCCCAACTACTTGAGGATTTGTGCTCCCCTACAAACACAGCTCTCTCAACTACCAGTTCACACACATCACATCATCTCATCTCTTCAGTGTAGGCACATTAAAGCTACGTATTTGGGAAGCCTACAGCAAGAACACCCATGCAGAGTCAACCCAAAAGCATACCTGCTCATGAGCCTACTGCCTCTGACCAGCAACAGAGGCTCAGAAAAAGGCTGTAAGAAACAGAGGATGATTAGAGTAACCCTTGGTAGTATTAGTCATCTCCTCCCAAAGGAACCAAAACCAGTATGTTTGCAAACTTTGTAGACCAATCACACTGCAAACCCTGGAATCAGGCTGTATCCACAGTAAGTGTGGCAACTTCCTTGGAGGCCAGCAAAACCAGTTTTCACAAAAAGAGAAGAAAAGCCAAGTTCACCCATATTCTGGCAGACTACATTATCAGTAACAATCCGTAACTGGCTTGAGTTCACTTTTTCAAGACACATAACGATTATACTCTTACCTCACAGTATTAACGAAAGACAAATACTGCAAGACAAATTTTCCACAAGAGACTTCTAGTTGGCCTGCTTTTGTATGTCCCAATTTTACACGTGCAAACTCTCTTGAATTTCAAGTGCAAGTGTCCACACCAAGCATATATACACACCCATGGAAGAAAAAGATCCTTTTTTTGAAAGAGAGGTCTGGCAGGAAATTGAAAAAAGCAAAAAAGTTTAACATACTTCAAACTGCAAGATCTTGTTTCTAGAGGACAACAGCGAAGGGAGGAGAAGTACAATATCCATGTCAGAGCTCCATCACTTACAATCAAAATGACATACTCAGCAAAACTAAAAGACTCAGAAGAGCAAGTAGATTGAAAAGGGATGAATTTTTCATTTTGTGTATGCTTAGTTTTGAACTTGGGTTTAGGTAACAGCAGTGATGTTTAGGAGTACACAAGAGAAACTAACATGATGTTCAGAGAATCAAGACAGAAGGGAATTCGATGCATAATGCACCACTTGCAAAAAACAAGTGCAAGGATAGATGATGATTTATAGAGCATAAAGATTGGAGTAGCAGGTGAAGGGCAAGAGGAGAAGAGAGAAAAGGTTCCGGTGAAGTTATGCAGGAATGTAAAAGGAGAAAAATACTTAAAGTAAAAGGAGAAGCACTAAAGATATTAGAAAACTGTGTAACATAACACATCATTGGCATTAACTCAGTGAGCAGTTTTTCAAACAGGCTGTAGAGGAGCACTCAGGATGTAACAGAACAAGTGCCTGCAGACAACCATGTGCCCAGAATAATACTGAGTTGTAGAAATCTGAGGGATTCTGCCCCAATACTGGTTCTGCATGTCCCTAGCACAGTGATGAAAGTTAACTAAACAACTTCTCCACAACACCACCACGATGGACTCCAAACACTTCACACATCCTCCCTCCAAGTTATCACTGGACACACACACGGTACAGAAGAAAGCTGCTGGATAAGCTCTAGATTTGATTGTGACTGGTAAAATTTTGTTGTTTCCCTACTGAGACAATAACCAAGCACTACAATTATGCTTTTCCTCTTCCAGGTCACACCTGAAAAAGAGAAGCACACTCTACAAGAGCTTCCCTTCTGTTTGGCAAGTGGGTCAGATATGCAGCATCCACTATACCAGAGTGAGATGCGTTACCTTGACCAGATTTCATCTGTGTTGAACACTTAACCATATGAAAGATTAAACATTGCTCATGGAAACATACACAGTGCAAAAACCCCAGGGCTGTACCATTCTTTACTAATGTCTTCCTGTATAGGGACAAATTCTCTCCCATCCTGGTAAAACAACACTCAAGATATCTACAGAAAAAAAAAAATTATTCGCTGACACAGGTAGCAACTATAGCTTCCTCCCTTCTTGAACCTTCAGCTGTTCTAGTATCTTGAATCTAAATCTGGCCATATACCTCAGCAAGGTACAATGTGGTATATCTCTCAATCAACAATTATGCTGACATCAGTTTAGACAATTATATTAAAGGAAAAGGCCAGATTCCTAGATTATTTTATCACTTTACCACAGACTTTACCAGAGCTGATCATCCTTGACTCATCAGTGGGAACCGGTAAAGTAGGAGGTGAGAACTTGTAACGGTGCATCACTTGTTTGGAGAAGTCCTATGGGGCCATCAGGAGTACAGCTTGACTCCTACGCAAGGGCCCAGAAACAGTATCCCCCTCACCCCATACTTAGGAGAGACTCCTAAAATGTTGCAAGACATGCCTTGGCCCATAACGACTCACTATGCTAACAATACTTTACTCAATTTCTCCTTGATACCACAGCTGTGATCATGCCTCTTAGTGCTTTGCAGAGTTAGAAGCACAGGTAGAAACTGGCTGGTTTAAACTTAATCCTGAAAGGATGATTGCAGCGATGGAGAGGAAAACATCCCAAGGCCCTGGTGAGCACTATAATTATGCCTTCTGTAAGAATAATCTCCATTCTTGTCCAAGTGGTTTGTAATTTCAGGGATTTACTGGATCTACTGCTGATCCTAGATTCTCAGGGAAACCTTCCATCTCACACAAGCCTATGATCTCACTTCCTCGTGTGTCTTATTACAGCCTTCTCTACCTATTTCATCCTTACACTTCGATGGTATAGTATCATTTCTAAGACCACCCCCAAAAATTACTTGAAAACAGGAGCAGAGCAGGATATTTTATGAAAAAGGTCCTTTGCTGAAACGTTCTACATCCACAGTTCAGCTGAGCACTGTATCATACTACACTTTCTGTGACCAGACCTGTAATTAGAAGGTATTTTCCTCATAAATGAGTTAAGGCTAGTCAAGAGTTTATCAGGTTCAATTTAAAGTATGGGTTTTACAGGTATCCGTTGTCAGAACCTAAACACTATGAACACTTATAAAGTACATACAAAACACATTCAAACATTAATAATGCAATACGCGCACAAACCAGAGCAAAGAGGTCGTACGAATTGACCTGGTTTACACAGCCATACTCAATTCACTGACCTGGAACAGCCTTTAATTAGGCATTTCCATACTTTTAAAACAAACATAGAAATAATGCCCTTTCACATAAATAACAGATTTGCAAATAAGTTTTCCAAACAAAATACAGCAGAGTTGAATCCATGAGGTGCTTAGAGAAAAATTATTCATATATGCCTTTTAAATATGGCATGGAGCCTAAAACGTCTGAGGTATTGGCATTTCTGTACTTTGGGCTTTCCTAAGAAAATAGAAACTACAGTCAAAAAACACATTTGGAATTGCTTCGCTTCAGCCACCATGTTACAGTTATGTCCTGCACAAGCTCCCACAACTTGCTGTATTCCAGCTGCTGAGCATGACTAAACTAACATACAGAAAGTCTTATTCGTAGGAGGCTATTCACAGGGGAATGAAGATAAATAGGAAGATGCAGTAACGGGATCTAAGCAAACAGCACAGGCACACTCAAACACCCAGTTCAAACAGTAACAGCACATCCTGACCTGTTTCAAGGGAAGACCCAATTCCTTTAATGGATTAACTCCTCCACCCTCAAAGTCATTTTGCCCATCACCTCCTAGGCTGACTGTTACCAAATACTTACAAAAGTACAAATTTGTGGCCTTCAGCTGATACTAATAATGCTCCCTAGTTGGCAAGAATATTGTTGCTGTCTTCGCATGACCTGCATTCTCTCCGTCTCCAGGATTAAAAAATAATAATCCTATCTCCACATAGTAATTCTAGAGCTGAACAACTACCAACCTGTCTTTCTGTCACATAGAAAGGCTACCTATATTTATTTCCTTGGTAAGATCCGCTAGACAGAGGCAACGTGTTATATCACTATCGACAAACTTACGGTCCCACAATAGTCAAAGAGAGCAAAGCCTGGTATCATCTTAAATGAGAAGTGTTACAGACTGAATCACCCTTAATCCAATTTAGGCAGGAGCAGAAAGGCCTGAAGTCACCAGCCTTCAAAGCAGCAACTATTTGGTTGCTTTGCAAGAAGAGCCTGAATCACACAAAGTGGCTACTGAGGTGGGCAATAAAAATTAAGTGTGGCTGGGCTACTGGAAGATGTCCAGATTGAGCACAATCTCCACCAGCAGAAGTTCTGAAGAGTTATGACAAGTAAAATAAAGTTGTTTCTCCAAGTAGCAACCCTGAGGGAGCACAGCGCCTGCTCTTCCATGTATTGGAATCTCCACTGAGCTCCATCAGGGAATCAAGACCCACCTCTGGCTATAGACAGAGGCAAAGAAGTAGGTTACTAAACTGCAGGTGAAACCTGCAAGAAGAGATCACAAAAACAGAAGAGTCTTTTTCCAAGAAAGCTAACAATAGCAAAAGTCAGTATGACTGCCGAGAAGTAGCAGACTGACAGCTGCAGAGACCCAAGTCCTCTCTCCTTTACCCCAGTACAGCACAAGCAATCACTGCACACACTTCCTCACAGTACATATTTCAACAGTCTGGATGGGACAATTTCTGGAATATTAACTGCATTCAGTCCCTTGCCTTCATTTTGCCACAGTAAATAAAGAGGTCAATACTGGGTTTAGAAGTGAAGGACTGTTTTACAGAGAACCATTAGTCAAACAATTCCAGTGATTCCAAAACCAGTTACTTAAAAAGTGATACCTGAAGGAATGAAGAATGTATAGCCTTGTTTCAGCTCAATTCTTTGGCATCGTTCCACCCTGTCTCCCAGAAAGATATCACTTTGCTTTCCTGAGAGAACCCATTCTTCATAAAGTTCTAGATTCTGCAGAGTAGGCGGAATCAGCCAGAAGATCTAAAAATAAAACAAAGATTTAACCATTACCAACAGCCAACAAAAATAAATAGCTGAGAAATTCCAACAAGTTTATCATGTGCTAGACAAACGAATGCGTAACACCAAGCCTGCTTTCTGCATAAAACACGTTTTCCAGGTGCTGTACACAGGGGCACACAACAGACAGCAGCAGCAATTAGTCCATGCGCTGCAAGTGGCAAGGTAACTGCCAGTTGTCATCTCTCTTTAATGAAACATCTTACTCAGAAGATGTCTGCACAGTTTGCTTTCAGTTCAAAACAATGCATCGGTATAGTACAACTTCGTTGGACTATATAGATGGACAGTATCTGTACCACAGAGATATTCAATCTGCTGTATTTATTTCAGTTCCCGTCATACGCTGTCTATAATAGAATTGGGAAAAGCAACCTAAACCAATAAAGATGTGAATGTAGCCATGCAAGCTGTATATTTTAACGCTCTATCCTGTAATATTTCAGTTCAAGCATAGCGTGCATGTGCACACTAAAGGAACATGGAATCTCTAAAAAGGAAACAGAAGCTCTAGCTGCAGAAGGAGACTTGTGAGGGCACTCTGACCCAACAAGGGTACACACAGCCACGTATTCACTGCACAACACTTCTAAACCGTGCAGCAATAACAAGCCTAAACACACTACCACCAACAAATAAAACATCTGATATTTCAAATAAATCACTCCCTTTGTTTCATAAAGGTGAATGGTGTCCTTCCAGTTCAGCTAACTGCATGTATATCAACAAAGCTAGCTGAAACAGACTGATCACTGACTAGCCCCCCCACCCCCAAAAAAAGACGGGGGAAAAAAAAAGAAAAAGAAAAGAAAGCAAACCCTTCCTTCCATAATAGGCACAGAGAAATAAAAATAAATATCAAACAAGATTCACCTACCTTCCCCCCACGGAAAACGTGATACCACACTGAAGTGCCTCCAAAATCAATATGAAAATCAGTGAAGCATCCTTTCACACTCATCAAACAGTACCTGTAAGCAGAGTGAAAGACAAAAATGAATCAGTCTGAAACAGTATTTTTCACGTCTTAATTTGCAGAGGTTAACTGCATGTGCGATACTGTTTCCACCAATTAAGTTTCTTCATTTATAGTACTAGGGTTTGCCTCATGAAGTAACTATAACTAAGTTTCCGCTGAAAAACGCGTATCTCAAAGGTTGAGTTTGCTATTCATACAACAGGAGCAAAAGCTTTCAGAGTTAAAGAATGGAAAAACATTAAAAGTTATGCTGTTCAGAAATATTTCTTATGCCACTGCCAGTCCCCGGGGTGATCTGTTTAATGCTCTCCCTTCACCACCTGAGAGACATAACCTTCTCCAAAAGTTGTATACAAATTGCTTCAAAGAGCAAAGTTTTGAAAAATCTAATTTGCTTTTAAATCCTCCTTCATGTTCTTTACCTACTTGCCATTAATGCCATTTTTGCAAGGACTGGGGGACAGAAACCTGATTTGGCAAATTAACTCCTTTTTGTTCACATTTCTAGGCATTTCTGCATTAAAATACATAAAGGAACCAGCTGGCCGCATCACTAAGTATCAAATCCACTATTTTTTAATGCCGTCTTGATTCAGGTTTTCAAAGCAGTTTAAAGTCGGCATCACTGGAAAGAGATACAAGAGCTCTCATCTCGCTGCATGAATCTCAAGCCTCCAGCCACCATCTGTAACTAATGGCCGAATTACAGCCGCCCTTCTCACTATAGGCACCTTTGCAAACGCAGGAAACACACACCACTTAACCCACTAACCTCTTTTCCTTGTTCCGGTCTCCGTTTCATGGCTTTTTTTTTTTTTTTTTTTTTTTTTTTTTTTGAGGGGGGGGGTTTTGGAAACAGTACCAGAATGGGATTTGTAAAAAAAAAGAAAAAAGGTTTCATTTAACTGTGTCTTTTTCTCATCACATTCAGGTAGAGAGAATCTCAGCAGTATGCAGAAGGCGTGCAGAAGTCCCTCTAGATGATAGGCTGGAAAGGACCTTACCATGTGTCTGCAGAAGGCTGGCAAATCAGAGAGACTATAGGTACATAAGAGCCCGCTGCCTAGCAACCACATCCCGAGCCGGAGTTCACAGAATGATACGCAATGCTGTCATGAAGACAGTCAATTTGTGGGCTTCAAAAAAGGTCCTACGCCTTCATCTCACAATTAAAACCTCTCCTTGTGCAATTACATGTCTCTCCTCTTGCCCACTCTGGATTTTATTTTTTTTTTTTAATCCTTCAGAAGCAGGAAGAGAGCTTTTTCTGCCCCTGGGGTATTTCAGATGCTTCAAAAATCACAGCTAGCCAAGAAGCTGTCTAGACTCTCAATATGCTCCATTTCAAAATATGAGTCCTTCCCTCCCAAATACATTTTTTTTTAATGTCTTCTTTTATGTTTTCTCTACCAAGATGTTGTTGATTACAAGTCAGATACAATTTAAAAACAATAAAAGAAGCCCAGAAAGGAAGTTGCCTTCCTTCCAGCCAAACTGCAAAAAGTCACAGATTGAATAATTGCTCATAAAACAAAAAAACAACATGGAAATTCTCAGTTTGTGGGCAGTGTTGAGTATTAGAGGTTCATGTTGTTTTAAAGTGAAAAATTCAAATTCTTATGGAATCAATTATTTTCAGTTTCCAAGAGGTCAGATGTAAAACACATCACACCAACAAAAATTTTCTACCTACCAACAATTACCCGTTCATATTAAGATATTCTGAAAGAGCATAAATGGCCTAAGCATTAGCTGGTTTTATTTATTCCTCAGTAGTCAATAATCTAAACTTGAAGCTGTCGATCTGTTTGCATTCAGAGAGGAAATAAACAGATTGAATTCTCTGTCAAATCAAAGTGCTTAAAATTTAGTTTTGTGAGAAAACATCAAGGCAGATATAACTGAACACGCAACTTTTTTTTTTTCCCCATTTTCCCTGTTTTCTTGAAACTCCTCTCAACACAACAATTTCCATTCCAATAAAGGTGGTTTTAGTGAGACACATATGGTGATTAATAAAAACCTACAAAGCATTTGGAGAAAAAAAAAAAACCAACAAAAAACAAACAGGTTTTCTTTCCATCCACAAATGAGCCATTCCATATTTAAATTCTCCTGTTAATCTTACAGAGCCGCTTTTGTCCAACCCGAAGAGCTACCGAAAGGCTCAGGAGCCTGAAAAAGCGATCTTCCGCCATATAGCAATCTCCCTTGTTGCCAGAGTCTGGCACAATGCCTTTGCATTGACCTCTACAGCTTCCTCTTCCAATGTACACCGCAGTCACATGGTCCCAGCACAGCTCCATGCCACAGCTAATCTTATACACCTCTCGGCTCCAACCTCAGTGAGCAGCTTCTCATCACTAACAGCTGCTAATTTGGGGAACGACTCAACTTTTCAGGTTTTTCCATAACAAACAAACAAAAAAATAAAAGCTAAAAAAAAAAAAAAAAAAAAAACAAAAAAAAAAAAAAAAAAAAAAGCCATAACACAGCATCCATGTTGAAAGAAATCTAGAAACTACATCCCACTGCGTGCTCTGGTCACAGCTCCCTGCCTTCAGTGCTCTGGGCCAGAGCAAGGTAAAGTGGGTTACAGGAACACAATCCCAAGTAGGGCATGGGGAGATAATCTGACTGGAGTTACACCCTGAAAAAACAGGCGATGCAAAAGATGCCCAACTTTAATTTTTTTCACAACTGCTACCACATCCAATCCCTGCATACTCCACTTTATCTCCCTGCACAGCCTCAGTTAGGGTTTTAAAACATGCAGCTGCTTG
>NW_009260397.1:1079752-1080838 GCF_000687185.1 Egretta garzetta | reverse complement strand
CTTCCCTTCCCCACTGAAGAATTTCTTTTATGCTCTCCAGGAGCCTCAAATTGTTCAAGTTAATGTATTGTTATTTTGGAGGAAGGATTTGTGGTGTGGGGGAAAGGGGAACTTTCCCCAAAAAAATCTGGGGACATTTGTTAAGAGAAATGATGCGAAGGAACATGGAGTAACCTGCAAACTCACAGGGAAGAGCAAACACAGAGATCCCCAAAAAAGAGAGGGAGATGATAGGAATGAAGCTAAACCACTAAGCAAACACGGAGAGCTGGGAACACAGAATCGACAGAGAGACACCGCTCCCTAAGCCAGCGCAGATACCACACTCCCAGGCAAACCCACAATGCACTCGCCACGCATAGCTACAAACCCGCAAGCAAACAGAGAAACAAAGACAGCGACAGACGCGCCGGGATGCGAAGGCACAGAGGCGCGGGCAGGCAGCGGCGGGGAAGGCAGAGGCGCGACGTGCATGCACATGAACTCGGGGGAGACGCGCGGGCAGAGGCAGCATTACCCTGAGCTTAGCTCCTTGTCTCTCGCAATAGGTACAGCGCACCATACGGCTCTATTCCCTCTGGCATTGCAAGGGCTCCCCTGCCACTGAGCTCAGCCCATAAACCACTCCCAAACCCCAGCAGAGGCTTCTGTTTTTTGTTCGGGCCAATGAGAAAAGTATAGCTCACTCTTCCTTCCTCCCAGGAGCAGCGCCGGCTGGTTGAAATCCCTAAGCCTGAAACCGAATACCACAAACCCATGAGCCAACTGCAAGTGCCAAACCGGGGAAAAGGAGCAGGCCCTGCGCCCTGCCTCCGCCCGCTCGCTCCCTCCTCTCCCCCGGGCGGGAGAGGAGCTCCCAGGCGCCGGGCGAGGGAGGCTGCGGCGGCCCCCGGCGGCATCCCGGGGTCCCCTCCTCCCAGGCCTCGCCTCACGGCATCTGGAAGCGGGAGCGGGAGGGGAGACAGCAGGAAACAATAGCTACCTTTGGGCGACTCCGCACGCTAACGGCCTGACCCGCACCGAGCAACACTCCCACACTGGGGCCCTGCAACTGAAAGCCACAAATTACGCCGCAAGACAAAAGAA
>NW_009260397.1:1046244-1079577 GCF_000687185.1 Egretta garzetta | reverse complement strand
CCGGGGACCGGGCCTCCGCCACCGGCCCCACAGCTTCCCCGCAGGCACAAATGCGCCGGGCCCCGTTCCCCCGCTCCCGAGCGGGGCAGCCCGGCCGTAGTAACCAGCGCTTCCAGGCTGAAGTAAAAGCTAAACCGCCGCCTATCAAGACCAAGTAACTAATCATTAAACATGGTGCGGGCACCAGGCACTTCAAAAGCACACCAACGACCCGGTTCCTGCCCTGAGGGGGTTACGATCTGAGTCAAGTCAAACAAAAAGAACACCTGAGATAAGAGAAAGCCTATTATCTGCGACACACCTCAGTCCGCACCAGAGATCTTGTGAAGCGACCGCAAATTACGCTCCAAGTGGCGACGCTTTACTGGCCCCAGCCTTGCCCCGGTCCCATCCAAGGTGAAACACCAAGCCCAGGAGTGCGTGGGGTGGGCTCACACCTGAGCACCCGGCTGCCACAAGTGGGGACTTCCCAGGGAAAGCGTTATTTACCTTCCAGCCACCAGATTTTGGCACGAGGATCAGCAGAACGGCACCCAGCTACCATCTCAGGCTGCCTGCAAGCCTTGTTGCTGCGGTGTACGTTAGCTACCGCTGGGAAGGTTACCTTTGAACTGTGAGAATGAAAAGGTCTCTTTTTTCTTGGTTTTTTTTTTTTTTAATTGGAAGCTTAACTTTCTGAGAAGGTGCCCACTGCCACAAGGAAATGAACCAAGCTGCCAATTCACAGAGAGCCAGGCCTGTCTGCCCCTGGAACAGCATTTTGGTATCAGTGAGAACACGACTTGTTTCTCCATCCTTATGATAGGGCTGTTCAGCTCCAGTCTCACTCCAAGCCATTTTAAACACCAGTGCTTATTTCAGTTACACGTGTGACACTGCAAGTTCTCCAAGCTCCACACAAAGGAGGATTTGAGACCAAGACACTAACTTGAAGACATTAAGTTTTATTTACTTTGCTAGCTTGGAAAGTTTTAATGAGAACTTGCGCTTATTGGTCTAATTTTCTTGGTTTTAATTATATTTATAGAGTGGTTTTGTGTCAAAAGCAATTCACAAATGACACACAAAGTGCATATGAGTATCTCACACGCATAAAACAGCGCCAGGTTGTGTTGCGGGACCTAGGAGCTTGCTCAATTCAAAGGGCAATCTCTGTCTCCAGAGGCACACCCTCAGCTTCTAATTAGACCACAGCTCAGCAGAGCATTTTAGCATCTGTTTAAATCCATCCCTACTTAGTAAAGGAATGAATAGAAAGGAACAGACGGCTGAGTAACAGCCTAGGAGAAGGAAAATAGGGCTGAGTACATGGTAACAGAGCAGGATCCTTCTGTGAACAGGTAGATGTTTCATACAAGATACCCCATGCTTAATCGAAGAATAACAGCGATATAAAGACCTATTATAGCAGTGCTTAGATATTTTAAGTAATAGGAAGAATTTTGAAGGCAAAAAGAGTGTTGTAGTGACTGAGGCTTTCGTTTTCATTTGTTCCATAGCACAAACCCTATCCAGTTATTAGAAGTGCCTGTTACTATTTCTATAGCCATCATGTCCTGGCACACTTGCTATTTCACTGCTACTGTTTCGCAAAGTCTCGCAAGGCCACAAACACAAAACGTAATGAACAGATAAGATAATAATTTCAGCAGGGCTATCTGTTTTGATAAATGAGAAATCAAATCAGTAAATTTTTTGCTTTGGTTCAGGCTCAGCTGTATCTGGATTGCTTCAGTCCTGGTTGAATTTGAACAGAGAACTAAATTTGAGCTTGTTTTGAGCTACCTGCAAATGGTTACGGTGCACCGTGATGAAAGGAAGCAGTTCTGAGCACAGTTCAGTTTCCTTTTGTCAGTTTTCTACCCTTAGGATTTGCAGTACCACAGACATCTGAGGCGATACAACAAGCTTCTGCCCCTAAAAAGCTGATGTAACAACAGCGCTTGCCTTTTCCTCCTGCCCTGGCTCCTGGTTACACAGCACGCTGCCCTCTTCAACCAGGCTCCCATGTTTGTCAGGCCCTTTGCAGGAACTGGCACCCAGGGATGTGAAAGAGGGGAGGCAGGAGCAGGAGCAGGCTTCCTCGGTAGCAATGAGCTGCTCGCTCTGCTCACCCAGTGCCTCATGGCCCCGTACTTTGCATGAACTGCAGAAGGGGTCTGTCGATGATCCCACCGCTGTGTTTTTTTTCACACTTCTGCACTGTCCTTTGGTTGGCGCAAGCATTTATGCAGCCATGTGGTGGTTTGGATGGCCTGAAAATCAACCAATTTTTCTTCTTTATTTCCAAGTCAGTTTTCAGCCAGACCAGTCCCCAGTCCAGTTTACTCTGCAGCTGCACAACGGCGTATTCTAGCAATGAGGATGGGACAATGTGGGCATGGGACGGTTTTTTCAGGGGCAGTGCCAACTTACATCAGTTTGAGGTTTGTCACTACAATCTCAGCTAGCCATCCCCTTAATTTCTCATGTTGTCTTACTGCTTAAGAGGTAGTATTTGGAAAGTTTTATGTACTTTGGACATAAATAGTTTCCCCGCTTAATTCAGTCCTCCAGGATTCCTATTAGGTAAGTAGTCATTTACTTACAGACAGAAAAATAACCTCATTACCCAGAATTTTTTAAAAAAGTTAATGGTGCAAGTCCAAGTGAAAGCCAGGGCGGTCTCCAGCGCGCATAGTGCTCCTGGTAACCAAAGCAGTGCAGCAGATGGAGCGTTCTCTAACTTCACTCCCAGCACGGAACTTGACGTGCAGGAGCCAAGACAGACATTTGTGTCTGGTAATGCCATCTGTGTCTGCAAAACCACAACGCTTTTGCTGGAGTGCTTTTTGTTTGTAGGGAACACGTTAATGGTGGTTATTGCATACTGCAAACTCTTAGTATTATGAGAATGCTAAGAACAAGAATGAAATGAAACAATCCCATTTCTGAGCAACAACAGTAATTAATAAAGCATATGAGTACTGACAATTCACATAAAAGAATGGGCAGCGCAAAACAAGTGACAGCACTGACATTTAGCTCCACAATTGAACACAATCTCTTTAATAAGGGGTACCCTTATTAAGTACCCTTTGGGTACTCACAGCAATCGCTGGGACTAGTATCTACACAGGAACGGGTCAATCTGAATTTCCAGAGATGAAAAAAGCTAATCTCTTGGTTCCTATTTTAACTGGACAAGTTCATGGAAGACAAATCTCTTGAGAGTCACTAAGCACACGGAAACCACTTCCACCTCAGGACAGCCCCTGCCTAAACTGCAGACAGCAGAAGTTCAGAAGAGAATTTTAAGGGACAGCATCATTTTATGCTTAGACTGTTCTTACTTACACTCCTCCCAGGGCATCTATGACAGCAGCCAACAGCAGACAGGTTACTGAATGCCACGGATCTTTGTCCTAATCCAATACAACTTCTCTTGTGTTCCTAGACTACCAATGTTTGCTACTGCTTTTATTTTTGTTGCTTCTTCAGACTGATGAGGGTTTTGTTGCCAGCAGTGCTGTAAATCAGCCTTCTCTAGTCTTTATGCCCAATGACGCTCACTAGCAACATCCTCATCACTCCATCCGCATCACCCTTGCCTTTTAACTCTCATGCATGGTAACTCCTTTTCCCCACATCAAACTATTGTCACATGTCAAGCGCTTAGAGTCTTTCACTGTTTAGCTTCCCTCTACCTATCACATCTACTAGTTTATCAAGCTGTCAACCTCCACCTTCACTTTGCCAGTGACAGCAACCTCAATGGCTCTCTGTCTGCTTCTTTATCAGGCATCTCCTTCCCTTCTACCAGGCCATCCCCCACACATGGGAAAAGCTCCATGTCAAAATCTGTTGAATTGCTACTTCTCTAAAATCCCTCTTTGAAACCTACCATCTGGCATTTTATGATGCAAGTAGTGAACTGCAAGAATATACTCTGCTTTTTTTTCTAATTTCTGTTAGTCATGTTGCTACCTTATCCTTTAAAATATCTCTGCCTTGTTTTGTTTACTTGCTACAATTTTTTCAGCATCTGGATAGTGCCTGCTCTAGGAAAGGGATCCTTTTATTTACTTCTTACCTTGTACAATCCATGAATCTTGAAGTCCTGAATCATGACTCAGTTTCTTAGCTCTAGCAGATTATAAATAATGTTAGTTAGTAGACTAGCCACTTGGGAAGCAAGTTGCCTGGGTTCTATTTTCTGCTCTAGCCACTGGCTTATTGTGTGACCTTAGGCAAGTCACTTAGGACATTTCCAAATGCATATGTGAAATTTGGCACTCCTATCTGTATCTAGTTACCCTAACAAGCAGCTTACTCTTTTCAGAATGATACGAGTATCTTTAGCCTCTGCTGAAATCAATGGTGCTGAGCGTATCGTAGGACCAGGCTTCCCCATGACACCTGCCACAGGGGCTCTTCTATTATGAAGACATTTACCTTCCAAAATATTTATTTTTACAGAATGTGAGTAAATGCTGCATATGACTTTCTGACTGCACATTCCTTTGTATATGTTAGAACCAATCTATTTTAGACAGTTTGGAAACAGTTCTAAGCAATTTGCGAAACACTAGAGGTCAGTTCAACAGCAGAGCCTGGGATGCTGCCAGCATTAGTTCTGGCCAATAGAAAATGCCTCTAAAACAGAAACAGCAGTGAAGTGCTTCCAGGATTATAGGGTGTTCACCAGCCATACAGGTCAATAGCTATTATATCATTAACAGTAACACCTACTTCAGTTGTACTAATTATGAAACTTATAGTGCACATTTTCAGGCTCTCAAAGTAGTTCCTTTTTCCAATCATCACATAAAAACAGCTTCAAGGAAGATATTCAAACCGAGGAGGTGAGGTAATACTATCACAGCTTGCCCAAAAACTAGAGCAGAAGCAAGACAAACTGCTCTTGTGTTTGGTCTCAAACCTGCCCTGAGCGGGTCCTCTGAAACAAGAAATACAGTCTATATAGTCAGCCCAGTACTTGTTCTTGCTGTTGAAAGAATAAACAGAAAAGTGAAATAGCATGAAGAGTTTTTGGGGACACTGACACCTATTAAAAATGGACTTCAAGTTCATTTCACAAAACATCTCTCATCCAGTAACTTTTCAGCCATTAGTAGTTTAGAACCTGGGAAGGATATGAACCCAGCCTACAGAAGCACCTTGACTGTACTGTGTGAACTGTATGACGTATCTGTAGTCTGGGAAGTGATTTCTTTGGGTAGCACTTTGGAGAATTTACAATTTAAGGTCAGTCTGCCATTTTCAAAACAGAGTTGCTCAAACCAGGAAAATAAAAGTGTACTTTTAAAAGGGATTTGATTAAAGATTGTATTCAGCAAACTGTGAATTATTTCTCAATTAAAAATATTTAGAATAAAACATGTTGAGAACTTCTAAATAGTAATATTTAGAACAGAATATTCCTCTCTTAAAGACTGTAACCACAGGCTTTAAGAACATGAAGCATCCACAATGTTCTCAAATACAAAATTGTACTCCTTAAAAGCTAGTACAGTCCATCAGTAGGTATTACACAGCTCACACAAGTCAGCCACAGCAACCCCCCTTCCTGCTCACTGAAAAATAAATAAATCATTATCTCCTCTCCTACCAGCTTTGGAGTTCAAAAGGAATTAATCAAGTAGGTCAAGAGTAGAGCCTTTTAAAGACATAAACTTACTTTTTCACTTTGGGGTATTTCATCTCTGAAATAGCATTGGTAGCATCCGTCTGTCTCTCCTTTAAATGCTGTGGCCACATATTATCCACCCAGTCGACTAAGTCCACCTGAAAGCCCCACCAAAATCAACTGTTAGTTACTGAACACAGGGTAGGATATACTCTTGTTGGCTAAAACTCATTAACAATAACAGCAGCAGCTTTTTCACTTTGGGGTATTTCATCTCTGAAATAGCATTGGTAGCATCCGTCTGTCTCTCCTTTAAATGCTGTGGCCACATATTATCCACCCAGTCGACTAAGTCCACCTGAAAGCCCCACCAAAATCAACTGTTAGTTACTGAACACAGGGTAGGATATACTCCTGTTGGCTAAAACTCATTAGCAATAACAGCAGCAGACCAGCAGATGCTCACAGACAGCAAGAACCTTGCTGTTCAACCAAAGTCCTGTGGACCCAGCTTGTTGAAGTACAGCACTTCCATCAGAACAACTCTGCCCTTTGCAACCCAGAGTAAGGAAAGCTTTGTAGTCAGCTTAACTGGGTGCAAATTCTGGCCTATGGGCACCTGTGAGCACCTTCTCTTGCAGCATCACCTGCTGTCTGTATTCAAACATTTGCAGCCAATAACCTAGAAATCGCATTAAAGAACATTAAAATACAAACATAAAAGAGATTATACTATTCCAATACCTTACATTTCAAGGGACATTGACACCATTGTTCTGGCCAAATTCTGATTTGAGTAATTACATTATCGCCTACTGGGCATTTCCTTCATTGTTCTACTTGGGTATAAATTCACCAAAGTTCTTGTCCAGAAGCCAAACTTTTAGGAAGTGTGGGCAGGAGAAAACGGAAAAAGCTAAGCAGTTGGAAACATATTGCCAGCAAGGTGAGAAAGAGACAGAAACTGAAGATTGTTCAGGGACATTGAAACACAGCTCCTGCGCTGGGCACCAGGGCACGAACTGCAATCTGTCCATCACAGCCATAGCAAGGACAAGCCTGGGACTAATTCTTTGGTCTGTTTTGTGATGGAACCTGTGCTAGATATCCAGAACACTCCCTTCTGGTTATGCAAGTGGATCACATGTGCCAGGTTTCAAAACAGGGGAAAACACCAGTCAATTTGGGAAGTCCAACAAGGCTGTAGTGCTGCGTTTGGCCACAGTGTGGCTGTACATCCCGACCCAGCTCAGAAAATTGTGATGCGTGAATGAACCTCCATTCATGGGTCAATAAGGACTGCAAGACCTATCCTAGGCCTTGGTGACAAAGCTGTTCTCTGACTGTGTGCGGCAAGAACGGAGAAGTCAAATTCAGTCACGGTTAGCACCCCACTTAGCTTCCTGACTGCTAAATCTTTTTAAAGGCCCACCCAAGAATGTTATTTGTATGATTCAACTTAACTGTATCCCCCGGGGATTTTCATAATATGGCAATTAGCACATGAAATTCTTGCAGATTGGGGCTGGCCCCTATCTATTTCTCCATCTGCATCAGGTACTGTTGGTAACACACAGTACTTTGAGAAGAGGCAAAGGGAGATAATGCAGCCAGTAGAAATAGTACCAATTCCATGAATATCACAGTTGTATGTGAAAACAAAATTGGTGGTTACTGCCCCGATTCTGAAATAATTCCCACATCCTGATACTGCAACCTACAGTCTTTACACAACAGGGAACATGAGTCAAGGATTTCTGCCTTACGTGGGCTCAGAGAGCTCTGCAGAATTCAAGAGACCCACTTGTACAAATATAGTATTCAACTAGTAACTGACTTTATGTACGGGACTTTCTCTGAGCCCCCAGCACCTTCTCTTTTATTTCCAAGTACCTAACGAAAATGGAAATCTCTCTTTCAGTGAGATCTAAATATCCTTGGTCTTACAAGCAACTGAACGCTCAGGCCATATCAAACAGATACGAAGCATTCATTTATGTGTGGTAACAGGTACCTAATTGCATTTTTCAGTCCTGAGCACCCAGGAGATTTGCCCAAATGTTTTAAAAGCTCACCAAGCATGATGTGCTTGGGAAAACCAGGACCAACTGAACACCAGAAACTCCCCAGAGCACTTCCAAACTGCCCACTAGTGTCTGAAGGACAGCAAAAACTGCACAAACTTCTAAATTTGTGCTTAATATTCAATTTGTGATATGTGTGTAACAGAACACAAAAGCCTACGTAAGAATTACTTCTACAAATCAGCAATTAGAGCTGCCATCTATTTCTGACCTGTTCAGGCATAAGTGTGGTGTTATATTGTCTACATAGGCAACAGACATCCCCAGAAAAAAAACCTACTGGTATAACTAGATTAGCATGTAGAAATGAGAAGGCAAAAGGGGTTTACAAACAAAACATTATAGAGCTATAGCTTCACACCCAGCTGTGCCTTGAGCATCCAGTGCCACAAGCAGATACAGAGGGAACAAGCAGCACACATTCTGCTTTGAGAAGTCCCTTCGTTCCCTAATCAACCAGGACCAATGCCCAAAGTCTCTGCCCAGTGTCCTGAGGAGACACCCTGAAACCTCCAATGCCACTTCCTCCATCCCTGTGTATTACTGAATTGATGCTCTAATCCTCGCCCACACTTGGCTACATTTAGTGATGAATGAAATCTTCTTTATTAACAAGGTCACGGTTTCACTGCTGGTGACTCCATTGGGAAACAAAATCACAAGAACCCTCTACCTTTAAAAAATGTGTGCAAATCTATTCCCTTTCTCTGACACTGCCAATTCTGACATAGCAGTAATTATGCTGATTTAATTATGTATACATTTTTACATTTAATACATGTGTTGTCAACTTTTTTGCTTTGGAGCCCCCTGAACATTTTTTAGTTAATAGGAGGGTTCATATAAAAGGAATTTGAGCTTCCTGATAATAGCTTTAAACTTCCTCCTCCTTAGAGGAGGAAAAACAATTGACACATATTTAATTTTGCATGGAATTTCCCTTAAATACCTTGAGAGGAACTGGGTATCTGTACAAATTGCATGAATAAGAGCTCATCAGGTACCTGATTCCTGTAAATTAAGTTCCACTGTCAAGGAGACCAGCTGTCTACTTGGGTAAAAATGAGATCCTAACACTAAATGGACAGGAGTTACAGGTACTTCACATCACTGTGTTTAAACTCCATGTTTTATTTCTTATGAAGCAACCAATGACTGGGAAGAAGCTGAAAATAAACACCATCACCACAGGATCCCTTACCACATTGGGGCGCTTGACAATGTTCTCCAGCTTCGTGTGACTGAACTCCAGGCTGATGACATTGTAGAGTTTTTCACGCTGAGCCTCTGGTGTTTCATAGTATCTCACAAATTGAGACATGCTCATTTCAACACCTCTCTGTGTGTTCACATCCATCACGTCCACTATCCGTCGGCTTCCTGCAAACACACAGAGGCACTCTCAAAACATTTACCTTTGCTTTATTTACACATATATACACAAATATATATATATAATTATATATATGTATAAATTCTCAACAACAGGATGGAAACTGTTCTTAAGGGCATGAGAGACCAGCATCAGTCCTTCCACGGGTCCTGAGCAGCTCTAACAGTGAGCAGAGAACTATCTTGGAAGTGAACTTTGTGCTCAGTATGACACTGAACAAGTCACTTGGTGTCTCTGCTTCAGCAAGGTAGAGAGTTTCCTCCTTTGCATGAATTGACATGAGCAGAAGTACATTAAAAACTATGAAGACGCGATATAATATGGTAGCAGGAGGCACGGAAGACAAATAGCTCTCCAAATCATACTCCGCAATTTTCTAAACACCCATATGCCTCTCAAGATGCTTTTACTCATGTACAAAAATTATCCATAAAGAGCAAACTGCCTTGCATCACCGGATGCTATAAACTGCTGAACACCTTATACAGATTGCTGAGCATTCTCAATTCCAGTCATCGTCAGTGGAGATGAAAGCACTAAATGCCACAGAAGAGTGAGCCCCCACTTTGGATCTCTCAACAAAAACTACAGGACATACTTTCAGCTTCTCGAGTGGCAGACATACAAGTCTCATTAGCACCAGAATGTTGAACAGCAGTTTTAGTCGAGCCTTCAGCTTTACACAGATTAATCCACAATCTTCTCTTTGGCCAACTGGAAGGTTTCACCTCTCCCAGCAATTTCATCATCCTAATTAGCAGTTCATTTGTGTGTGAGCGAACGGGAGCCCATGAGAGACATGCCTCATTTCCAGGAGAGAAGGATTCCAGCAAACAGACTCGCAACGCTTCCAAAAAAAATCACTCCAAAACCATTTTCACTGCCGAAGAAATAACTCAAAATAAATTGCATTAAAACAAAATGGAGGGCCGATATATGCCATCAGAGGGAATTATTAATAATTACAGCACCTGGCCTATTGTGTGCTTGGGAGCAGTATTTCAGCAAGAATGATAGTTTGGATTGCATCACTCCATTAAAAACATCCTTAGCCACTGATAGCAATGACAGTGACAGATGTGATAATGATTCTGGAAAGGAACTCAAGACCATAAAGCTTTGTAATCAAAAAGAAAAATTTATACAGTGTAAATCTGGAATAGTCCCACCGGCCCGTCAGTCAAAGTCTTCACTGCAAGGCCGGTGAACAGGATTTCATCCTTAGTCTGAGTTTGGGACTGTACGTAGTGTTGCCACCTTGAGGCAGGATGGGGAGAAAGTTTAGTTATGTGTGAAAAAGCATGACAGTCCTTAAAGTTGGTATTTGCATGTTTGAAACAACATACATAAAATCTAATTTTGGGTTGCGGTTTGTTGCTGTTGTTTTTTTAACTGTTAACTTCACTGTCTAGGGGGACTGGTCTTTTTTCAACTCAATAGGTGAGCAACTGAGGTGAAGTCCTGTTAAACAGCCCCTGGATACAAGCCAGGCTGATTTCTGGCTTCCAGTGCCTGAGGATTAAAGCTGTGGCTACAGCCCAGAGGGGTTAAGTACGCAGATACCGAAAAATTATACTTGAAGGACTGCATGGCAGACTCTGGGATCTGCCATATTACAGTCTAGGTTTGATCTCAGCTTTGCTGGAATTGACCTTGTACAGCCTCTTAATTATCCTTTCTGAAAGAAAAAACAGCAGTTACCTCATGAATTAAAAATACGAGGCCCAGTTCAATAGCAGGTTTGTTAAATGTACACGATTATCAATTACAGGCAGAAGAGCTAAGATTTGAATTGATAGTCTCTTGACTTCCAAATGTAAGAGTAATTTGAGGGGATGTTTTTCTCTTAAACCACAGTACTATCAAACAACCCCGTACATAATGATTCCTGGAGTACCGCTCACAAAATTTGAGATGTATAATTACAGGTTAACAGCCTTGTGCTCGCTGCCCACTTCCTAGTGGTTCTGGCTTACTGCCAACTTTATCTCTTCTTTCTTGAAAAGATTCAGCTCTTTCTTTTATTTCCTACCCCTAGAAGAAGGTTAAAAAGTATCATCCAGAAGGGGAGACAGGTAAAGGACAAGGGAAAGAAGCACAGAGAGGCTCCAAAAAGTGGCGACAGGCTGAGAGGTCTTAGGTCAGGCAGAATTTCTGAACATCTCTGACACGCATTTTACTTGATGTACCATTTCTGTTAACCATTTCCTAGATATCCTCTTGCCACACTCTCACCCTGTCCTCTAAGAAGGGACCCCGCTCAATCAAGCCTGATGCGGTGCACCAAGTCCCAGCAGGATCTCAGCGACCCTGGTATCCTCTTGCCCTGGTATGGACCATATTTCTCACTTCAGCTCATCACTTGCTGCACATGGACTAACATATACCAGCATCCCTAGCTGGCAACGAGCATCTCTTACTGCCCACATGGCTTCAGTGCACCATGTATCACCTCATCCTTGGCTTACCGGGATTTTTTTTCCAGTATAAGTCTTGACTGGGCAATGCCTGGACGATGCAGGATTAAGAGGCGTTTCCTCTCCTGCAGCAGATGTGACTCAGAGGCAAAGTGGTGATGCTAGGGTTCACTGGAAGGGATTTTACAGCCTAAAGAAGAAATGTCTTCCTCCTCTACTGCTGCTTACTCATCAAGCACAAGTGAATCCCCAAAGGATCACAAAGACAGTAACTAAGAAACAGGCTAGCGCCATCTTTGACAAGAGGAACAGGCAAAAGCAAGAAGGAGAGGGAAGAATCAGTTGCAGAGATGTAAGCTGGAAAATCAAATCAATCAGGAAGAGCTACTTTAGAACTATGCTTCATTTGAAACCTTAAAAAAAAAATCAAGTTCCTCTAGCCCACATATTAGTAAAATCCATAATAAAATTAAGAGGAGGAATAGCATATATAATATCTCATATATAATATCTCTTCCCTTTATTTAGAGGCCTAGTGACCAAGATGCTGTAAAGGTTTTAACAGACTAAATCCTACAACATTTCTATACACTGAATATAATTTTTTACACAGAAACAAACACCTGGAGGAAAAATGACTTGTGCAGAGGCCCTGCCTCCCACTGCCCACCCTGTACAAGTTGGCTTGGTATGGAGATTTGCTCCTCTCTTTTCTGGGCTTCTCCACAAAAATATTTTAAGAGCAACAGGGAGTCAAACCTTGTCCTCTAGTCAGAAAGAGAACTGCACTTCATGAATGAAAGCTCCCCAGGCACCTTCCCTTCATCAGCAAATAGTTTCACAAATCACAGCTTCACCAAGTCCACCCCAAAGAGAGACTTCAGGAGTGACAGGCTCCAACTCCAAACTCATTCAGCAAAGCTCTCATCAATCTCCCCTGCAGAATTTGCACCCACACTTTGCTTCACATGTAGACTATTGTAACTATTTGCCAGAGAGGGAACAGTAAATGGGAAATTCTGGGATTCTAATAATTAATCTCCTCTGGATTCCAACAGTTGCCGTTTCCCATTTCTAAAAAGGTGAAGCACTGCCTTCACCTGCCTTGGCCTGGAACAGCTTCAGACTGCAGCATTATCCAGGCTACCAGACTCCAGCCTTCAGAAGAGCCCATCCCTCCCCCTGACGTGGATTTAGCATTGGTATTAGGAGCAGTGGAAGCAAGAGGTGGTCCATAAGCAAAGCAACATGCAGCATGCGGTAGAATATGAAAAATGTGCCGGCAGTGTGAATCAGAGGTGAAAATTACACCCGTGTTTGCTAGGCTGCTGTCTCTTCCCCAGTGCACCACCGGCAGGAAAAGGTGCAACTCTGCCACAGCAGAGGAAAGACAAAGTGTCCTTTCTGTAAGAATGATTATCAAGCCCGTTCATTAAGAGGATAAAGCTACCTCGGGGATTATTTTAACCCTTTGTGACTGAACTAAGATCTGTGCCCAAAGTACAATATAGTGTCTGCAACCAGAAACTAACCTCAAATGCCAAGGGACAGGCCTGCTGGTCCTTTCTAATCTTAATGCTTCTTACTGGGAAAAAAACCCTTGGTTTGTAAAACAGGATTTTTGGCAGAGCCTTAGGAAATCTGCTAGCTTCATTAGCGGGTTAATTGTACCTGAAGACTGAGGCTTTGACTTGCATCCCGGTTAATCCCTCCAGAGCTCCTGGAGCTGGAAAGCACGTATTCTTCTGGTACCCACAGGAGACTATTATGATATCCCATAGTAACTGGGAGGGACGTGAATCACAGCAGAAAGTCCTTGCTCAAGTGGAGCTATTCACAGCATTCCCTGCATTTCAGATCCAGGGTAAGAACAACTTAAGTTGAGAGATGTACCAATACCATCGCTCCCAGATCCACCAGAGGGCACAGAAGAACAAAGGGAAATAAGAGTCCAGCTCGGAGCCTTGCACACATCTCTCCTGCATGCCTCCCAGTTAGTTTTCTCACCCAGCACTTTCCCTAGCAAAGCCTGGTCCACCATGAAACAAGTATCCCCAAGCCAGTCAGCTCCCCCTTTGCAGAGCTCTCTGCCTTTCATCTTTACACGCACTGGCCCAGGTGTCCGCCCCCTAGCTCCCCAGCACACGCCATGCTGGCTGCAGAGCCAGAGCCTTTTCAGTGGGGCTAAATTATTTCCTTCTCATGGAGATGTAAAGCTACAAGTACCTGACATGTACCTCCCCCTCCTTCCCCTCTTCAGTGTCTGCAGCTTTATCATTTGGTATAAAACTGCCAAATTGCAATAACCCATGTTATTATGTTTTTTTCATGCAACAAAAGGTAAGGTATTTAGAGCATGTCCACTGGGAGAACTTAAGCCAGCAAAAAGTCTTAAGCCTTAATGCTACAGGACTAGATTAAAGAAAGAGGCTCAGGGTAAATAATGTGTTTTAGTGGCATTATATAGAATCAATTAGTATCCTTACATCTACCAAAACCATAAACTGTAATTTTCAGTGATTCTTTGAAACTTCAGCCAGTGAAAACCACATGGAAAAAAAATCCATATCCAAAGAAACATTTTACTTTTAATTTTTATACAGTATTCAAATGCTTTAACCTATAGTATAAGCATAGTCTGGGTAGCTGAAAAGACAGAGCTAGCACACCAAGAACAATTACAGAAAGGAAAATACTACAAGTTCTAAGGAAAGTGGGAAGGGATATAACTGTTGAAAATCTTGTTTTATTTAGCTATCAAATCTATTTTAAGACCATTGATCGTTTCCTAAAATGTCTCAACATAAAAATATTTAACAGTAACAGATAAAATATAGGAAAATATTATAAAAATTAAATAATTTCATGTTAATAGCATTTTATAGTATTGTATCCTACGCTATCGAGAGCATCTTTGCATACTAAGAATCCTACAGAAATTAAATTATTTTATTAAGTGACATGTTAATCATGCTGATCTTTCTCAAAGACAAGTCCTAAGGAGCACTGATTGGATCAATGCAATCTATTGTCCTTTTAGTTTTAGGAAAGGTGCCTCTGACGCAGAACCACACCCCAACAAAGAAAGGACAATTTAGGTTTTTATGGCCTTGTTTACATTGTAAATTCCAAGCTTTACTTTCTTGTGATGTGCTCCACCAGTAATATTAATGATGGGAAGAAGAACATAGCTGTGCCCAGGGCATCTAGCAGCATCTGCCAAAGCCCAGCCCACAACTCAGCATCCAGCTCAGAGGGATGGAGCTTGCCTCTCCGTCAAGGAAAGGGTTTGGGAGATGGCTGAGATGATTCAAAAGCTCCCTGCTCCTCAAAGGTCTCACCTCCCCTGTCCTGGCTGTGCAGCCCTGACCTTCTCTCACTTTGACCCTGACACTCCTCTGACTTTGGGGCAAGCAAATGGAGATTACTAAGATATCAGGAAAATATTTTCCTTTTTCTAGTTTTCTGCTGATAGTGTGAACTGGATCAGCTCACTGAAGTGTTAGACATGCACCAAAGCTGGACCAGGAGAAGGAGCTCAGGGTCAAGAGCCAGCATGGCACAAGCAGGGGTGGAACAGCCAGAACTGGGAGGGAAAGACTGCCTTTTCCATTAGATTGCCTTTTCTGCCTTTTGAAATATCATCATCAGCCCATAATGAGAAACATTATAGCCTTGATTTCCTGATGCTTGGCAACTAGGAGATGGAAGTAGACCTTCGACTACCATACATGTTACCAATTAACATGTCACTTCTATCAGCAATCCTGCAAGCTCTCCTTTGGTCAAGATTGGTGTGTAAAGGTGTCCCATCAAAGGGTTGGCAACAACACAACACATCTAGTATCCTCAGTTTAATGAGGACATCTTAAGATGTATATAGCTGTGATTACATCAGACTTCCAGAACATGCTGACATTAATACATATTTTTAGGTAAAGGCATAGCTACACCTGAAGGTCATTTCGGACTAAGGTGACACTAAAACATAACAGCTACCACGAAATGTTTAGAATTTTGGGTGCTATTCCTCCAGAATAAGACAGCTCTTTTCCGGCTTGGATGAGCTAAAGCAGAGGATGCATACTGCAGAAGAACAGTGTGATATGGGGAGTTATTCTAAAATAGCTATTCTGGTTAATTTTCCCACATGGACAACTAGTTTTTAAATCCACTTGTAGACAGAGGCTTTGAGATGACTGTGACCACATCAACACATCAGTTCAATTTCACTTTCATGCTTTGACATCATGGAAATACATACTTTTGAGAGGTTTAATTTTTATTATAACTTTAATTCAAAGCAGATTTACTGCTGTTTACACCCGGACATGAACATGGCTGTTTTTAGCAAAACTGTCCCAGTTTAACTAAGATTTTTTTTAAAGAGTTTGACTGTGTTAGGCCAAACTTAAAGAGAGCGCAAACAGGAAGCTCAGCTCTAAAAATAGAAACGGTTCTACTTCCAAAATGGCAAGTCAGCGGACATGCTAAACATAGGCAAGCAAGTGTTATAGTATTTCATTTTTATTTTTAAGAGCCAAAAAAAAGCATAAAGAGGGAGCACCAATTACCTTTTTTAAATTTATTTTATTGCACAGAAGCCCTGATCATGGAACAATGCTCACTCATCAGGCACTCTCCCCAGATGCACAGCTCCCCACTGGAAACTCATCACAGAGGTAGAAGGCTACACCCATCATGATCTAGCCCAGCATCAGTTAGTGCTGAGAGCTAAGCCAGCATTAAAAATACATACATATATATATATACACACCTCCCCCTCTCTGCAAGAGAGGAAGACAGTGTGAGTTTTCTGCCAGTTCAAATTTCTGAACCACTTCACTGCAAGAAAGAACAAAGCCCATGCCAGCACACAGGAAGGGGACAGGAGAGCAATGCCTGAAGTGGGGAGAGAACGAAGAGAATGAGCAGGACACCAATTTAGACTTGCTTAATTGGTATGGCAAACCCCCAAGTTGTTAGATGCAGTGGGTAGCACAAAGAATAGAGACACTATACCGGAGCACATAATAGGCAGCAATAGCAAAAACTAGATGCCAGTTTAGATAACAAAAAGATGGTCTGGCACCAGAGCACAATACTGGAATTAGAGGGACAGGTTTCTATTTCCAGTCTATCAGGAACACTGGGTAAGTTTTAACCTCTCTCTGCCCCAGGTCCTGGTTTCATGATACAAACTGCTCACCAGTACTCAAGAAACTGATGAGGCTTAAATAATTTTTTTAAGCGGCGTCAGCTCCCTGCCTGCTTCACAGCACAGTTCCACAAACATCAGGGTAAGGGTTGTGCATCGAGCACCAGTGCTGGTGGCTACTGTGGGAAATCATACAGGGGGACTGAACCATAGCCCCAACGTCCCCTTCTGATGTTACAGACTGGAGCTTTTCTTCTTAAACAATAAGCTATTTAAGAGGCACAAAACCAGTGCATGATAAATGATGCAATGTCCTCTGAAAGTCTGCAATACGCCACTTTAATAGAGACTTCCAGTTTATATGTGCACTGCTCCACCTTAATATGAGTGAATGCCAATGTCCCAAAGGGTTGCTTCAGAGCTGCTGCAAACCGCTTCAATTTTCAACAAATTAGGTAGAGCCCTCAGACTGTAGGAAAATCACTAATGTAACCTTCACTTGAAAAAAATCCATTCAGAAGGTCTAGTTTCTAATTTCAGTTCTGCCCAGGAGAAAACACAGCGCAGCTCCACAACTTTGTAATTCTTCCTAGACCTGAGCAAACAGGGGGCAGAGAGAGGAACAGTTCAGAAATCACATTACATTGTCTGATCAACATACACGACTGCTGGTGTCCCACAAAGAACTAATAGATCCCATTATAAACAAACAAAAACCCACCTGTCAAGTCCTACTGGTACTGCTTACAGCAAAGTATGTTGACCTATCATTATTGGTTCATGGTTGGTAAGAGTATCCTAATGGCACTTGCTCAAGTCTGGAAGGATTTATCTGTACTTCCTCACAAGCTGCTATGAGATCAGGGAGTTAAATGAGTTCTATACAGTACAGTAGCCTCATCAAATAAAGAGGGATACAAAGAAAACAGGAGAGGTCGCTCAAGGGAAAAGAAAGAAAAAAAGACAAGGGCAAAAGGATGAGCCAGTAAGTCTTCAGTGCTGTACTTGGAAAAGAGAAACCTGCTAGACAGAATTGGAATGAATCACTTCAATAAAACAGTGCTTTTTTTTTTTTTCTTATTGTCCAGATGTTTCCTCTTTACACTTCTCACATTTAAAGAGAAATGCAACAGCTAGAAGTCTGGCCAGTTCACACCAACAGTACTTATAAACCCCTTTGTTGATAGACCACTGGTTTGACTCCATCCTAGCTTAGAGGCACTTGGAAGTTACCATTTTCAGTGGTAACATTTATTTGCTGATTTTAGTTGAGGTCAGACTTAGCAGATTTCCCTATTACAGGGAAGCTTCAGGGCATGAATCACATCCCAACAGCATGACTGTGAGGACATTTGGAACTTGATTTTGAAAACAAAGTGTTTTTAAAAAATAGTGGGAGATTTTAAAACAAGTTTTGGCCACAAAACAGTATGATGGAGGAACTGTTTGTTTTTATAAAGACTGGATCTCAAACACATGTTGCTGTAATACTGCAAATAGCCTTATAAAATCTGAGACAAATCACTGGCCTTGACATACACTGCTTTCTGATTTTGCATTTTTACCCTTGAAAAAGTTCGCAGCCAGGTACATAACTCAGTTCCCTTAAAGCACAGGTTTTGGATCCTCAGATCAATGGGAACAGTACTGACATGCAATTGTTTTACAGTCACTTGTGAGGAACATCCAAGCTCCGCCTCATCCTGCAAGGAGCCATCCTGATCTCCCATCTTCAAAGTGCTCTTGGATCCCCCTGCTCCTCTCAGCTATGGGAGAGATGCACTGTCTCTTGTGGATCTAAGTCCCTTGATGAATGTAGGGTATGACTTGCAGGATCCAGAGACTGAGGTACCCTCAGCCTGAACCCTCACAGGCCAAAGAAGATGTTCACAAGTTGTTTTTCATAAAACTACACAGACATTGGCTTTCCAAACCACGAGAACAATGAGGATGTTTTCATTAACTCAGTTTTGGTTAATATTCCAACAGTCTCACTTACATGAAAAGGAGAAAAGCAGAACCTAGAGAGCAAGCCAGGCACAGATCACACCATGGGGCACAAAAAACCCCATGAGCAACAAGAGGAGAAATCTTACAATGAATGGAGATATTTCATACAAGTACCTCCCCTCCCATGAGATCAGTGGTGACTCCTCTCCTCTAGAAGAGCCTAGTTCACTGCGTTTTGAAAAATGCATTATTTGGACACTAGGAACAGAGCAAAGACCTCACTGCTTCCTCCTTATCCCTCCACACAGGACTCCTGGAGATACAGCCGCTTATGACTCCTGACTCAGCTCTTCCACTCTTCCCAACACAGCACTCCCATTCACAGGACAAATTCCCGCACAGGGGGAGAACCATACATCTTAATCAAGACTTAGATGCAAGTCTGAAGGCAGACTTTTGCACTTCCTTTGAACAGCCTGTTTAATTTTGGGAAGCACTCCTTACAACAAAGTTTCTCTAATGAGCTTCCCTCCTAACTCCTCCCGGTCTCCGATTTCACAACTTCCTTGAAACAAATGGAGCATTGCTCTATAGAAAAAGCAACACTAGGTCCCTATTCAGCAAAATGATGGAAAGTTTTTTGAACTGCAGTGTGTGGCTGCTTTGTCCTTCTTTTGTATCTGCACGGCTAATTTTCTTTCACAAGATGGAGAACTGTACGTTGATTAAGACAAAATTTCCCCTACTTGCCCACAGACCACACTACAAGCCTCTCGACTTGCTTTGTAGTTTGATGTGAATTCAACCATGATACAATTTTCAGAACAGATCAATTTGGGAGGGGGAGCAAACACGCAGGAGGAACGAACCAAAAATCACTAGGAAGTAGTTACTCAGAGACAGTTATCTGGTTTGCTTTCAGCTTTTTCGAGTAGCTACTAACAAAAAGCTGAACACATTTGCACAGCCAACTCAGGAACTATTGTGCTAATGCACCAGAAGAAATGTATGCTAATGTAAAAGAAATGTTTTACATGGTCTCTGCCCTCCGTCCTGCCTTTACCCACCTGATCTGCAGTCACCACCACCACAATTTTCTCTTCTGTGGAGACACCACTTACGATTCTTGAGTACTGAATGAAATTTATACATATTTATACATAGTCATCTATAAATGTGTGAACAGTTTTTAATATATATAAAAATCACATTTTATAAACCTGTAATAATAATTACCTACATTTGTATCTCTTTCCATTCCCCTTTCATTATCACCGTCTTCCAGAAGTATGGATTAGGGGGGATTCTTGTCTTTCTGTAAAGTACCTGGCATGTGTATTCTTTTTAGCTGCAGTTCCTGGGGACTACACAAGCATATGTATTTAACAGAACAAAACGGCTAGATGAAAGATACAGAGCCTCACCTAGCTTATGGCTGTTACATATGCTTGACAGGCAGTAATCCTTTCTGCCCCAACTGAATTTAAATTATTTAAATCAGCCTGCTTACCTTAACTAGTAAGGGAACTTGTTCCACCCCATTGCAGTCCCCTGCAAAGAAAAGGCCATGGCTCGCCACATTCAGTACATCGTTTACATTTTACAGGAAAACTAGAAACTGAGACTCCCTAAATTCATTTTCCAGCACCGAACAGGCACCTGAGCAGATCATTTCACCTTTCAGCCTGGTTTCTGCCTGGGAAAAGAGGGCCACACTATTTACTGTGCACTGTGGAATTGCAGTTACTCCTACAATGAGCCAAATGTTGTGGTGCCCAACTTCAGAAAACTTGCTTAGGTCTCTCCCCTGTGAAAAAACCTTAACAGCCAGTGAAATACTCCTCTGCAGGTCTAATTTCTTCCACTGATGTTAAAGAAATCTCAGTTGCTCACTTCAGTGCGGTACAATGAAGTCCTTAACATCTTATTCACTTAGTGAATAAACCATGAGCAGATGTATGACAGCACACAGCATCTCCTCCAGAAGTGCTGTGTCAGCAGCACAAGGGAAGGCTGACCTGCACTTGCAGGGCCAAACCCCCTTATTTTTATAGGGCTTTTGCCTTGCAAATGTCTGGGATTTAATAATGTAATTTATTCTATTATCCTTCTCCACTGACACCATGATTATAAACTCATAGTTGAGGCACAGACCTCCACACATATTTCTTTAAACACTCAATTTGCAACTGAAATTTTTGGCTCAGCTCCTGTTCTTCTGGTGTTTCTAATGAGAAGGCAAAACCCAGCAATAATCAAGTATCTCTTCAGCTACTCCCAGCAAAGAAAGCAACAGGATATGCAGAGCCTTGGTTTTCCTTTCACCCTTCGTCTTGGAGATCAAAGCCTGCTGCCAGGTCTTTAAAGATTTGACAGAATCATAGAAATCAAATATTGAAATGATCTATTAGGTCCCATCTTGCACATCATCTCCTTGGGCCAGATAAGATTGCTCTCTGCAACAGTTTTTGGAGGTTTGTCATGTTTGCTTTTTACTGCCCTACCTCAATGCACAAATTTTATCAAAATTAAAAGCTTTCCTGCTTTCAACTTTACTTGGATTCTTTACACAGTATAAAACCACCAAAGCTTTCAACACAGTTTATGAAGAGAACACAGCAACTAAACAAAGGGAACCAAACATTTTCTATCCACATAAGCATTATGGCCCAGACCAGTCAACAACATCAGATTTTAATAACAAAATACATGACTGATGAAACATTCTTCACTGCTCCTACGCTTATTTTTTTAATTCTATAAATAAACCCTTAGTGAGTTAGTTAAATAAAATCAAGCAGTGAGTTGATGCCAGTTGTTAGACCACCCCATGAATAGTATAAGTCCTGTACTTGCACTGTTCCCACTGATACAATGCCTGGCTGGGCATGGTGAATTCTTTACAACAATGCTGCTGATCCTACAGAAGTGACCGCTGTGGTCACAACTTTAACCCCTGCAGTCCAGGGATCACAATAACTGAAAGTCTCTTTTCTTTCTGACAACCCTCAGCATGTTTTGAAATCGCCCCTTTTGCCACAAGCTGGGATTGCAAGCTTGACTTTGGGGGTGTATAATACATACCCTGGCACACAAAGCTACACCAGCCTGTAGAGAGAGGAGGCAATGCATGTTACAGACCCAGCAGCACCACTTAGGTTTATTTAGTTTATTTAAGTATGAGAGTAAACGCTGGGATTCAATGGCAATAGACAGCCAGCCTGTGGCACGCAAACTGAAGAGAGGTCAGCTAAACACAAAAAATAAAAGCAAATACATCCAGACTAGCCACTACTGTTTATATATAGACACCACACTTGTGCAGGGACTCCACACCTACCCCGGGAGCTCCTGGGCAGACTGTGGCAACCCAGGAAGACAAAAGCAGTGCAGACATCAATTACAAGTCAAAGGGTGAGACCCTGCGGATGCCACAGAAAAGCAGATACTCTATTAAACTCAATCAGTGCTGACCCAAGCAAACCACTAAAAAAAAAAAGTAATCAAAGAAAGAGAATGGAGCTCGGATTGATGCATACATTCATGTATGCTTCCTCTTTCTCTGTCCTTCACATGGTTCATAGCTTCCAAAACTACTCAGTGCTCCGTTCTTCAGACTGTATGATGTCCGTGAAGAATAATATAAAGACAAAAATCAAATAAATGAAAAAATTTAATGCTTTGGCTTTCTGACATCAAAGACTAAAGCAAATCGTTGCATTTGGTCCTTGAATTCAGGAGTAGCAAAGGCTAGAGATGGTCATCAGCGACCACAGAAGCCCTGGCTTTCAAACAACTTGCTGAACAAGGCAGTTACCTTTCTCCTTGCTCAGTCTTAGGCTAACCTTGTCAAATGTACTTCATTTGTTCTTTAGCGAAATTAGCATAAAGCATTCACACAGGTATGTGCGTATGGAGATTCAAGCAGACACATCCGCAAAACCACACTTTTTCTTTCCTGCCCATTTATGACCGACACCTCTCCGTGCTGTGGCCCAGAAACACCATTGGTGGAAGAAGCCAACACAAGAGGCCTGGCAAACAAAATTATTCTGTATAGCTGCCTCTTCTGGGCATGAGCAGTAAGTCACTCAGAATCACACAATCTGAGGAAAAATTAGTAATAGCTATTGCACTGTCCCAACACAACACTTCACATACCCGATACTCCCCAAAATCAGTTCTTCAGCTAACTTGACACACCTCCTTGTTTTCCCCCCCTTTTTTTTTTTTTTTTTTTTGGTAAAGACACTTCTGGAGACTTTCTGGAGAACATTTACATGACTAGCAGCCAGGGAAAAAGAACAGTGTCTTGGAGTCTCACCAGTAGCCCTTGAGATACACTGTTTACTGGCCGGAAGACTGGCTTTAGTTACAGAGAAGAAATGGACAATGGTGTAAGTTCTCTGACCTTCTGGGAGCCCTTAAAACAAGGGATTAGGAGAACATGAAAGAAAAGAAAAAAGGACATAAACCAAGGTACTACGCTACTCTAAAGACAACAACCACATATGTGCAAAAAGTTTTGGAATAAAGCCAAGCCCAAATACTTACTAGCTACTGCACTTGCTTTCAGGTAGTCCATATGCATATACTAACATCACAACACATCAGCATGGCATGCCAGGAGTGAAGAATAAGGAGCCTGCAGAAATAACACTCATCAAACTTTTAGTGCAGATGTGGCAGATGTTTTAGGAGATGTCAAGAGGGTCAATGACCCTCCTTGTCAAATTTTAAGTCAACTTATGAAGACAACAGCGACATTCTGTTCTTCAGAATTAGCGACTGAATCTACCTTAGACAATGAAATTGCAAAGCTTAATAGTTATTAAATTACAAAGGATTTTTTTTCTTCTTTCAAGAGTTGTCCCAAGTTCCTAAGCAGTCCAGTAATTCCTCTCCTCTTCTTCATTTGCATTCTTGGCTCACAGCCATTTCAGAGATCAGACAAATTCCATCTGATGAAATTAATCCACTGTCTCAGGTTTAAAAGAATATCCAGGTGATCTTTCATATGGATGTAGGAGTCTAGTTATAGCCATTATTCCAACTGCGCAGTTTAAAGTGTTTGTTCTTTAAAGTAAAGCTACTGTACAGGAAGAGTGTTTAATCCACAGACATTGCACATAGGTGCACATTCATGCACACTAACGTGCAAGTCATAAAGAGTAGGCCATAAACCACTATCAAACTAAATTACAGCTGATATCTGCATTTTTTCCAACACCACCACCAAAAAAATCCAACAAGCAATGGCAATGTTTCTTTGGAAGTCTGGCAAAACACGAAAAAAAATACACACCTAAGCCCAAGTAACCACAAAGTACGATCAAAAAACCCACCTTTTTTTTTTCTCCTTATTATTGCCACAGACTAGAGTTTTCAATGAGAAATTAAAAAAGCTAGTCTACCAATTGTTGTTATTTCCTTGTGACTTATAGGTACCCAAATATAGAGATAACACAACAATCACATTAGAAATAGAAAGCAAGATTTCAGAATAATTTGAGAGCAAAGGCTCAGTAACTTCTTATGGAATTTACGTGCTTTGGAAAAACCCAGCACCATGTCTTTAAAATGTTCTGTAACAAATGTGTTTCCCCTGATTTGAAGAAGAAAAGAGAAGAAATGATAGGTTTAAATAGCACCAGCATACTATAACAACGAGCACTTAAAAAAACAACAAGTTTATACAGAACACAACATTTTTCAAGCTATGTTCTCTATCAACTCCCACACACATTCAGATGCAGAGAGTTATGATGATTCCATTTCACATTTGCAAAACATCACTCCCCTCCCAGGTTCAGCATGGCATTGAATAAGTTTTGAAACACTGCACTTCAGAAACACAGATACCTGGAGGTTCAGGCAAGATCTGAGGAGTCTGCTAAAAAAAACTCAGGGACAACCACAGGAGATATTAATAAAAGAAGAATTTTCATCTGCTTTATTTGAACATTAGATTGTGAGTATAACATATATATTAAGCTAAAACTAGAAAAAATGATCAGCAATGATATGCAATAGGAAAATTGCTCACCAAAGTTTCCTGAAGTCATTAGTAGGTAATTTAGAAATTCTGCATGGAGACAGGAATTGCCCCCTTCTGCTCTCGGTGTCAATGTGGCTGCTACATACAGCACAAATCCCACAGCGACAGAAACCATTTGCCATAAGAACCATGACTTACAGTCTATTTCCCAAATATTTTAGATCTTTTGAATCAAAATTTCCACCTACAATGCCAGAAGTCATCAATGTATTAAAAAAAGACAGCAGGTGACAATGTTCTTGACCAAATTAAGGCTCAGTACAATAACTCCAAAGGGAGTTTGTCCAAACACAATAAAAAAAGACCCATGACGTGCGGTATCTGGCCTAGAGCATCTACACGGATTGCTGAACCACCTGTGAGAAATGGCACACTTTTACATTAAAGTTAATCTCAAAGTTAATTACGATTGTTATTTCTGCTCCATTGTTTTATAAATCTAATTTTATTTATAAATATCTTCCTGCTTTGCTGGTCATGTACACAGGAATCTCCACGCCCCTAATACTCCAAGGGACATCAATCTTGAGGAAATGCAACTCCCACACTTTGACTGTTACACAGGAAAAACAACGTTGTTATGCAACACTATGCTGTTCCAAAACATCTCAAAGTCAGACCCTCAACTTCAGAACTTCAGCAGCAGTTTCAGAGACAGAAATGGCAGTTCATCAGCTATGGAACAAATTCACAGAGAATTGCAAACAGGGTCCAGATAATTACAAGGTTTATGCATAAGGCTCTCCACAGCAAAACCAGGTATTCCGTACCTACAAATGTGTACACGCAGGTATTTAGGAAATCCATAGAGTGTAGGACTTCCAAATACCCTCATATTATTTCCTAATTTGACTGCAGATTGACCAACAGAAATGCTACCAAATATTACTCTCCACACCACTTCTCTAACATTTTCTAACAAAGAGTTTTGGGGCTTTTTTGTTTCCGAACTTATAAGTGGTCATCAATTAAGCAACTTTGCCAAGTTTTGTTTGTGAAGGAAGGTTATCAGAGATAACCCCTCTATCACAGATAACCCCAACTGAACAGAACTAAGGCACAAGTTCCTCTCCCTTGTTTTTCTTAACTATATCTTTTCCAGACTTGATATTCCTACTGAATATTAAACTCAAGTGTAATTTTCAAAAATTCATCTTCCAGAATGCAGCAATTGAGCTAATTTGAAAGATTAATTCCTGTCACAACACAGGTAAATAAACCCAGTAAATTCTAAATAGCAAGAATGCAGTTAAATGTCCTCGTGAAGGACTGCAGCTAACACATCCAAAATTCAGCTAGCTCCACAGCAACAACTTCACAGGGTGCGGTATCACTATTCAGTAACAATTTTGAATAAACAATAAGTAACACATCCATCTTCAGTAAAAGCAGATTTCAAAGAAACATACAGTATAATCTCCTACTCAAAACGTAGCTTTTCTTAGAGTTAAAAAAATTCTGCAAAAATTGCTAGGAAACATTTGATCATTACAGTCACCACTTCTCTGGTTTGTCTCTTATCAAAAAGACAGGCAGTTTGCAAAGCTTTGTGCTCAGTCTCTCTTAGCAACCTTTCCTCAAAGCACTGACCTGGCCTGACACTGATAAAGACTGTGGGGAAAGCACAGGCAGAAGGTGATATGGCTCCAATCATACCTTTTACAAACAGATGCTCTACAACAGATTAAAAAAAAAATAGGAACTTGATCAATAGAGCTACCGCTTTCCAGGATCATAAGACTGTATGTAGGACACCTGTTAAGAGCAAAAGCATCCACTCTCTTTCAAAAGGCCAATTATCCAGCATGAGATCAGAGTCCGGTCAGCACAACTACTAATTAGGGTTCTCCCAGCCTTTTTAATTTACAAATTGCTTCTCCATGCCTTCTCCCAGATTCTGAGAGTTATCACAAATGTCTACAAACACAACTGGACAAGTATTTCAAAGCAATTCTGTTCTGTATAGAGTTAATCCAGTGCATTCAAAATAACTTACCCACTAATAGCTTCACATCTCTGACGGTGAAATCCGGGTCAGGCATTCTATAATTAGCAAAGAAAGCAACGTTAAATACCGTCAAGATAAGTATGGGTACACTTTCGTTACCATAATAAAAGAGAAATAAATGTATAGTGCTCTTTGTCCATAATGCAGTAGGTGGAATCCAGCAAGGCCTCTCTGAAGTGTGGACAGTGCAAGTTTTAATGACATACATAACATCTTTGCATTGGCAAGTGTACAAAAGTTTCTCTACTCATAATGAAAGAAGAGAAGAGGTGTCTTTTCAAGCGCTCTCTAGCAGCACTGGAGTGGGAGGGAAGAAGGGGTTGGGGTGATTTCAATAAAATCCTAAACCTTTATAGCTCGTTCCTGCTAAGCAACTCACAGCACTTTGCAACTCAACTGGTGGTGCCTCACGTGTATTCCCCGAGGTGAGCATTATCACATTTGCCAGTGGATACAAACTGAGGCATAGAGCAGTGAACCAATTTGTTCAAAGTCACATCACCATAGGTTAGATTCACTGCTTGGAAATAAAATATAACAAATAATGAATTAAAACCCTTTTGGTTTAATGACTACTCCAAACCTCCTTGTCTGGCAGAAGACAGCCTGGCTGCATTTGGTGGGTAGGGAAATTGTTGTTCAATTCAATTTGGGCTAATTCAGAGCTAAATTAAATGGTAGAATAATTGGTTCACGGATGTTGATGCATTTATATGATCACTTCTAACACAGGCAGTGTTTTAGGGTTTAATGTAATTAGACAATAGCCTAGTACATTGAGTGAGTTTTACGTGTCAGGAGAGAGTAAAATCCTGCAACATACAGACTGGACGGAAAAAGAAAACAATGTAATTAGACAATAGCCTAGTACATTGAGTGCGTTTTACGTGTCAGGAGAGAGTAAAATTCTGCAACATACAGACTGGACGGAAAAACAGTAGTGGGGTTTTAAAGCTGATTGACTTCACCTTAATGACGTTATTTCACATTGCACAAAAACTGACTAAGGAACTGGAATGAAAAAGAGCCCTGTGGGACCAGCCAGCTAGGTACTCTGTCTGACTTGCACTGCTCTGGGTTGAAAATAAACAACTTGCCTCTGGTCATGAAGGACATTTGACATAATTCAGTTAGAAATCAGAATGATCCAGCCCATAGGCAAACTTTTAGAGCAATAGTATTTACTATTAAGAAAACACTGAAAAGTAAACAGTGCATTTACTGTCATGCATATATCTTGAGAAATATTTGGCAAGTTCTGTTTGTCCACTCTGTTTGTCCAGTTTTTTTTACCCTTATCACCTTCCTCTAGTGGGATGTGGAGGCTGGACAATATCTTTTGTTAGTTCTCCGCCAACCCTCTCATCTTTGCATTTAGCTGCAAGGGCCCCACAGCTTTGGAATTCACTCCCTCGATGGAATGAAACAGCCTGAGTCTACTGACCTTCAGGGTTCATTCAGAGCTCATCTTTTTTTCCAAGCACTAGAAAGTCAGAAGTAGGGGAAGGAGGAACTATTCGAGGGCGACAAGAACATGCAAGGCTTATCTTCAAACACCGCAGCTTGCCTCTATTTTATGTCAGACACGTAGAATTAGATGGGCAATCTTTTTCACATGTGTATAAATCAAAATAAAAATCAACAACCAAGATAGATAACAACCCTAACCCAGATGCATACAAGCAAATCCAGTCTTTTTGAGAGCTCCAGCAGCAGCTGACAATAAACATTACTCAAACTGGAAGAATACAATCCTCCCTAACAGTAAAATTGCATGTTTAGCTCTTTGGAGAGCACACCTGGCATATCCTTGGTTTTCTCTCTGCAATCTCAGGATGTATCATACATTAGAGAAAGAGTACACCAAGGGAAGAATTTCAAGCTTGAACACAGAAGGTTTCAAGTACAAGAACCCATTTTCTAGCTGGGTTGCCTTGGGAGGTCCAGCTTTAATTCAAGCCCCTTCTGCTTGCTGCTGAGACCATAAACGACTGCACTTCTTTGTCTCCAGCCCCCCCCCCCCCCCAAAACTGTTTTCTTGAATGTCACCAGTCCTAAACTAATCAGTAAGTGTTGGTTCATTTGGTTTTCTGCATATAAATCCAGAATACCAACAATGCAAGAACCCAGCAGATTTTTTTTTCCCCCTCACTGGTATGCAATTTTCAGACAAATGCATCTTGTGTAAAAACACTACAAATGCTTTCAAAGATTTCATATATCATAAAAAATAGGTAAATAGTATAGCAGGGTGACTTAACACCAAAACATGAGACTTTCAGCATTCTGTTATATACAAATCATGTTGCATCAAAAAGAAAAGAAATGCAAACACCATAGTGTGCACTGGTGCGAACTTGCACTTTAGTAAATGTTTAAAGATTTGCTGGAGAAGTCTTCTATTGAAGTCCTAAGGAGGACGAGCTCTGGCTAGCATACGTATCTGATTAGCCACAATACAATGCAAGATGACCACTGTTCAGATAAGAGAGACATCATCTCTCCAAACAGCATTCTCTCTCCAAGTCATAATCCTGGAAACATCCAAACAACCCTCCGAGAAAAATAGCTGCTCTTCTGCTACGAGATCACAGGTGGACCTTCCTGCTTCTAGCCATACAAGTAACAGCTCAGGAGGATCAGAAACAGGAAAGCAATTTTCAAAGTTTCATTAGAATAATTTTTCCTCATTCATCTCATCCCTTGCCATTTCGGAGTACCTCCAAGCACAGCAACCAAACTGTTCAGCTGTGCTTTGTACATCTGCCAGGCACAGACACGCAAGCTGATTGCTTAACAGCAAAAAGAAATGGAAGCATATATCATCAATTATTCAAAATGTCAGAAAACTAAAAAACCATCTTTTGTATTTTATAAAGCACTGTATCTCAAAAGTCACCCTCCATATATGTGGATCACCTAATCTACCATATCACGATACACAGAGCCTCCTCTGGACAAAAGACAGTAGTGCTAGAAAAGACCCAGTAAAGCAGAATTTCCTCCAGAGCCTGAAGTGGAACATAAGGTTCCCGAGTTTCATCAGCAAATGACTCAGATCCAAAGGCAAACTGTCCAGTCTCACTCTAGTGATGGAAGACAGCAGACTATGACACTCATTATTTCAAGCAGTAAATATCAGGATGATGAGACTAAAGGTTCTCAACATCTCGAGTCAGTTAGGCAGGTGGCAATACTATGCTGATCTTGCTGGAATACAATGCACACAGCATTTATGTATCTACACATCCACAAAACTCATATATTGCATGCCACCTACTTCTGATAGATACACGTAAGAAGTGGAAATGTAAATAAAATTAAATCATGTTATCCTGCAGAGTGCCAAATAGGAAAGTTTGATCATGCATTTCACTTCTGTCATTTAAAATTCACATAAACTGTGTTTCCAACCTTCCCTCACTCTAGTGACATTTATGCTATTAAGTGCGTACAATTCCTTTACAACATCATTTCAAACTAATAAGTCATGCTTATTTAAACAAAAAATGTTAGAATGTTGAATGTGCTATAAGAGATTACTGATCTACAAATTCTAACATTCTAATCCCGCAGAGCAGGCAGTATTCAATGACTCAGCAGAGAATGGAAATATAAAAACAATTCACCCAACTAACTGTGAAATGGACAATTCAGCTGATTCCATGCAGGAACCACCCAAAAGTCACGTATCAGATAAGATTTTGTCAGTATACTACTTCATCAAAAATATCCTCAAAAGAAATAAAAATCTTCGGTATTTTTACTCTCTTCTCTGATGGCAAGTTCCAGCCAAAGGACAAAGTTGTACATGATGTGTGGATGGTTCACAAAGGGAGAAAGGGAAACAGGCCTAGAAGGAGGAAAGATGTCAGAACAGTATTCGAATGATACCGGCAGTCGGTAGGAAACTGAGAAGCTGGCTAGTCAAGCCTGGCTGCTGAGACTATTTTAAGCTCATCACAGCAAACTGAAACACGTATTTCTCCTTCATTATCCAAAGCATTAATGTGTGACTGAGAGTCAGGTAAGTGACTCCAAAACTCTTGCTGTGGATTAGCATTTACTCCTCTTCCACCTCTTTGCAATGCAGTTCAGAATTCAATAGATGCACTATCCTAACTGCAGAGCCGCAGAACTCCAACTGAAAATGAAGGCATGCAGCATTCAGTCCTGCTACTTCTTCACTTCCAATGCATGTTCTAAAACTGCTATTTATTTGACTGCTTTGATAATGCTTGCAAAGAAAGGCACCTGATTTTCAATGGTCATCCTTGAGGCATGGTCATCTATATAAGGATTCACACTGTGTATGTGTGCATAGATGTTAAGTATTTGAGGCCAGGTCTTTTTTTTTTGCCTCAGCAAAACACAGAAGTACCTCTATAACCTGGCCCGTCTGTCACATGGCGTATAACCATAGAAGGCGCAGGTACATGGCCAAAGCCCTCCCTTCTTCAAGGTCTTAACAAACATTACTGGTGGCTTCCAGGAAGGAAGAGAAATAGGAAAGCTGACTGTGAATGCATCTAAAACCAAAACATCTTGAAGAAAAACAAGCCAACACATGACACGAAAAACCAGATTATTCTTTACATGATCCCATTGGCTCGAGGAATCTCTGAACCCCTGAATCAAGAAAGGTCAAAGACCACTCACTGAAGGCAATACACACCAGGAGGCTTCAGTGAAACCACACAGCTAACCGAAAGTGGAGGGAAGTGCCAGGTGGCAGCTCTCCAGATTTCGGGCACAGGAACAATAGGGAAGCCAACGACGATGTGTGAGCTGAGATCTGAATGTTGAAATGTCTAAGGTGAAATTGCCTCATTATAATTGCCTCCTGAATAATGAGCTGTCAAGAAGAAACAGATATTACAGCTTGTGGTTACAGACACCAAGAAATCAGGTATCTTTGTGAAGGATCTTGTGCAACACCTACAGCACATCAGGCAGCCTGAGCTCTGGAGGGACTGCTGTCTGGAACAGGCAGCCATAGGAAACACTGGTCCCAGGCTGGGGTACTTGTTACCCATCTCTGGTAATGCCCTGCCATTTGCAGCTGAGGATCTGAAGCCCAGTAATGTTTGTATCTGCTCTCACTTCTACACTTCTCCGCTGATGGAGCACTAGCTGAACAGGTACCGTTGGCACAGTAGGAGCTGAAACATCTCCCCAGTTTTCTTCTTGTACTGTGGGGAATTTGTGAACCTCCTCACACATAGGAGGAAGATCTGGCTGCTAGGAAGGTGCAGTAGTATTTCTGGCTGCTAAACACTCCCCAATTTCACAGAAGAGCTGATGGCTTCTTCCAGAAGAAATTCTTGAAGCTTTTATCACTTGCCCTTTAGAAGCAGCAGTTTAAAACCAATGCATGTAGAGAGAGCAGTTGTCTCAGATTATTTTCCACAGTAGGTATGTCCTTCAGTTGACTCCTCCTAGAGAAGCGTCTCTTGAAGAAATAAATTGAACAAAAAAGTGGCAACAACCTTCAACAACAACAAAAAAACCCCTCTCTTCCAAGTTGAGCAGAGAAGCCAAAAGGAGGGTCATAAAAACAGTCTCTAATGCAGCAGGAAAAATCATTCTAGGAGGGAAAGCTCCTGTATTTGGAGGCTGAGAGGAAGCGAGGAACTGGGACGCCAAGTTGGGTGAGTAGAGTGGAGAGCACAACCCTTAAGGGATCAGGAATTTCCTGTAAATAATAAAGCTCCTGCTGTAAAAAAGATTCAGCTTCCAGTGATGTTTAAATATATACATACAGTGTAAATGTACATTTGGACAAGCACTCAATGGAGATGTCGTTTGTTGTCTAGGAACTGGGCTGGCCAACAGTGTCACGAGTGAACGTGTAACAAATGGTAGTTTAAGGAAACTCAGCTGAGAAGATAAACAAGAAAATGATTCATCAGGAAAGATGATACTATAATAATTAATAAATAAGCTAAGAATAAGGAGGTGGCTTCTGCAGGTGAAACATAATTAAGTTATGAACATGCAAGACTTCTCTGCTTCTCAGGTTTTCATATGAAGGTTATATGGAAGGTTGTAGACTTCAGGAATATCAAAATAGATGCTTTTGTATTCCCTCTTCTGCACAAACTTTAAGGATCAATGCTTTTCACCTGACCACACCTTCTCTCAAATAATACAACAAAAATATTAGGTTATTTTTCTACCACACCTACCAGGAGCATAGAACTGTTTAGGAACTGTAAGAGACCCGCCTTTCTCACTTAATAGCTAGGTTTTCTACCTATCTTCTAAACCATTATAGAATACATGCATGTTTTCATCAGAAAACTAGGATACAGTCTAGGAAAGGCTTTGTACAAACAAATAAAAAGATGGTATCTTGGTGTTTGCATATTTTTTTTTAACAAGAAACTAGGCTGTGCCTCCAGGACTAAGTAGAGAAATAGCTGGGCTTAATAACCACAGAAAAAATATCCCAATATGACATAATGGCACAACAAAATATACATTACTGTAATTACTGCTGAGTACCTAATAATCGCTTCTTGTTCGGAGTTGAACATATAACACTGTTTTACTACATCATGAGAAGCATCACAGCAACTCTTATTTGCTCTTACAGTAAAGGACATAGGCTTGTCAAATACCCCAAACACTCTT
>NW_009260397.1:1042343-1046228 GCF_000687185.1 Egretta garzetta | reverse complement strand
AGTTATATTGGGGTGGCTTGACTCTTTTTAATTAAATAATTGGGACTCCTCAGTTCCCTCAACTTTGAGGTGATCCAGCTGAAACTGAGCAAAGTAATTATGCTTTCAGAAAATTAATTTTCCATCTTTCAGATATAATCAGTTACACAGTCCTAATTTCCAAAAATATCAAGGAACATTTATCTAAAGCATGGATTATGTGGCTGATAAAGTATATTATTTTAGTATTTCTCTCTTAGGCACTGTCACTTTGTAACAAAGAAACTTGCAGGATTCTCTTATTAAAATACCATGTCGTTTATGACTGGACATTAACAAAATGCAACCTCAAAAGGACTCTAATAATACCACATTTTAACTAGACATTATTAAATATTTACAAAGCTGTAAATTCTGAAGAGATACGATTATAATGGGAAATGACAGACATCATTAGACATTCCACCTGTAACGCAGAAAACAATTGAGAAATCAAAAATTAAAGGGAGGTTGTTCTGTCAATGACAGCACGAATTGGATGCAAGAACCTTTGAATTTTATTCCTAACTTTCATCACAGACTTATTTTTGATTGTGTAGTACCACCCGTATGCACTTAACTTTTATAGACCTCATTATCTGCTTGTTTATAAGTGGAAAATAATCATTCCTCTTCTCAAGGGTGCTGACAGTCTTACTAATTGCAATACATTTTGAGATCATCAAAAGAAATATCGCATACAAGTGGAAAGCATAATGGTTATTTTATAAAAGCATTTATTAATCATCAAGATTTGGTTGTAACTTACTTAATTCCCAGTCCATCCTTATTTCTGAAGATAAGGGGAACTCTGAGAGCTTCTCTTTGCACATACTCAAAAGTAAAATCTGTTTGAATAATGAATAAAAAAAATCCAAAGTCAATTACAATGGCATTAGCACCTCACATTACATTTCTCAAAATGCTCTCCGTTTCCCTTTTCTCACCAAAGAACTCCACTATCTCTTGAAGAAAAATATAAAGAGAATGCATATTTTAGGTCCAAACCGGAAACCAAATGACAGACAATGCTCTCCCAGCTGCTCTCTATTTTTCCTGTTCACTGATGCACGTAAAATAGAATCCAGTCAGAGTTTGTCAATTAAGGTCTGGGCTGAAACGCCCAGGCTGTAATGAAATACCATATTAACAGTTAAAAGATAATCCTAACTAAATTACTGCAAATCGGCCTACTACTTTTGGGCAAATGAGTAGTTCAAACTGTATGTTGAAGTTTCTACATTACAAGTTATACATTTCTACTTAGGAAAAAAGATGTTTTCTTGCAAGCATTATCTGAGTATAGCAGAAAGCTCTGATTCTGTGAACACAATTTTCTTTTTATGTGAGGGTTACTGTTACTTTCAACAGCGTATTTTTTGGTTTTAATTTATCAGAAACATAACTGCAGGAGCTGATAGATAGAAATCTTACATAGCTCCTGGCACTTAGGAAGACAGTGAAAAAGGAATAGGTTTTGTGTGGGAGTCACAGCATAACACAAGCAAACTGAAAATTAAATGTAAGTTTGTTATATTAACACTGACCAGTATCACCGTGTTGCTTCACTCTGAGGATTACACAGAACTGGCCTTTCCTGGGGATTTCTTTATGCAATGGTCAGATACAATAGCAGTGATTTGGGGATTAGAGAGAAAGTTACAAGGCAGCGATTTGGGTGAGCTGTGCCTACAAAACTCCGGAGCCTTCTGCCACAGAGAGAAGAGAAATTCCTGCGGTGGCCATGCACTGTTTTTGTGGTTCTGCTACTCCCCCTTTCTTACAGGAAAAAAGGGCTTTTAGATAGCATCCATATGCTACTTTAAACTGGAAAACATTGTTTGACTCTTCAGCACTACAAAATACACTAACCACTGCCAAATACACGATACACTTTATGTATTGTATTCAGGCACTACACACAAGTAAGTAGTTTAACTTCAAGATTCAGCCAGCCATGTACAGGCTTCCTGGGAGAGCACAAGAACCTCAGACTTGAGCTCATATCAGTGATTTTTCCCTGTTACAAGAACTCATACTGAAAGAAATAGAGGAAACAGAGGCTAAGCTCCCATGCCTGCAGATGCATTACCCTCTACTTCTGCAACTCTTTCCTTGCTGCATTCAGCTTAAGTAATTATTCCAAGCAGGGATATAATATTCCTACTTAAAGGTACCACATCAGAGCACAGTAATTACCCACTTACAAAAACATTAAAACTGCAGAAACTTTATTGCTACTAGTCTCAAAATAAATGTAATGAATAGTCCAATTAACTAAGGTTACCAAATAAATATTTCCATACTAGAGAAATCTTTATTTCTCACAGGCATTCCCATTAAAACTGTTGTGGCTTTAGGTAAGCAAATAAATAAACCACAGGTATTTTTTAAGGACACTCAGCCAAGACAGAAAGTCAACAAACATCAAGAATAATATCGGTGGGAGAAGCAGAGGCAGATACACAACCTAGCAGACTAGAGAACAAGTAGCTATGACAAACGGCATTCAAGCCAAAAATCACACTGCTGCCTTGCAGCATCTCAAGGAAAACCTCCAACCCACATTCCTATGAAAAAAAAAAAGTCAAAGAAGAGTTATCATTAAAAATAAAAACAAGGACATGGGAAATAAAAATAAATAAATATATCGCTCAACCAATTCCATGTGTTCATATAAACTGGCTTTTTTTATTCTTACTAACCACTGTCATTGTTTTGCCTACGTTCAAGACAACTCTTGGATTTACAGAAAAAATAAACCAATAGTAAAAATAAAAACAGAGCAAATAGGAAGGCAGACCCTTTCTTCCTAATGCCCCAACAAAGCATTTAAATCTCTTGTAGGGCTGAACAAAGCAGACACAGACCACAACAAAATAACAAAAGACACTCAGTTATTTTCAAGTTCCCTAGAAAGGGGAAAGCTACCCAAAGATTTTAGAGCCGCTGGGCTAGGGAAGCCGTGGATTGTATTGTAGTTCACATGTAGCAATGGCAACCACTGGAGTATCTGGAAGATGAGGGCAGCATGCAATCGTTTTCTGGAAAATTAATTAACGGTTTCCAGCTAAAAAATAGGTGTTCGTGTTTTCTTTGGAGGAAGAGGGGTCAGGGTTGAGCTTATCTCCTAAACAAATACCTTCCTAAGTAAGATAGGTATTTAATTTCTCCACCACATTAACTTTTCTAAAAGGAGCTTAAAATGCTCAGGCAAAACTAAGCCTAGGGGAGAAAAGGAAATTTTCTAAACTAGATTAGTGGCTTCATAGTTATAGCCATTTCAGGAGGATTACAGCCAAAACTCCTCTTTGCTGAGAAAGCCGGCTTAGACCTGGAGTCCTCACTGAGGCCGGGTTTTGGTGATAGCTATCTGGGATTCAGGATCCGTTTCAACAACGCTACAGTAAATAAAGGTGACTTGCAACCCCCGCCCCGGCCCGTTTGATTCCCGGGCAAACCTCTCCCATTTTTCTTCCTGCCGGGCAGCCGTGCTGCAGAGCTGGGCTGTCTGGCTTTGCTTACCACTTCGTAATTTAAGTCACCTAAGCAAACCAAGTACCTACGGGGAGGGGAGCGCTGTAATTTAATATGCGATACAAACACAAAGGAGTTACTGACTTTAAAGTCTCCGACCCCGCCGAACAGGCTCATCGATTGCATCCTTTTGCAAAAGGGGTCCGGGGGGCGGAGGGGGAGCAGGAAGCACCTCCGGCTAAGCGGGGGCTGGGGTTGCTGCCTCTCCTCCGCCAGGACCCAATTGCTCAACACTTCGGGGGTGCGCGGGGGTCGCGAGAGCGGAGCGTGTTTGGAGGCGGGGGGGAGCCCAGCGCTGCCCGTGGTCACCACGCCGCCCCCCAAGCACCG
>NW_009260397.1:1038406-1038800 GCF_000687185.1 Egretta garzetta | reverse complement strand
TCGGGGGTCGGTGGGGAGGAAAGTACATGGATTGTGCAGGACGATTTGATAAACGGATTCTGGGGGAAATAATTAAGATGGCAAGAGACAAAATGAACAAAACCTCAGCCCAACCAAGCTACACCGCAGCTGCATGCACAACCTTTTCCATCCCGAGCCACGGAACTCGGCGAGGATAACAGGTGCTTGGCTTCGGGGAAACAAACTTGGGCTGCTGTGCAGAAGCTGGCGTTGGAGGGCGAGCAGGAGACAGGCGTAACTCGCCGAAAATTCACAAGCTACCGCACCGATGGGCTTTGCAACCCCGTAAAAAACCGTGAACGGTGGCCAATGCTCGTTAGCAACCGGAACATTTTTTATTATTATTTTTGCACGTGAATACAAGATAATTCCC
>NW_009260397.1:1037487-1037825 GCF_000687185.1 Egretta garzetta | reverse complement strand
CCACCTCCCCTTCCCCTCGGTTAAATTCCACCCCCTTCCCCAGCGCCTAAGCTGCTCTCTTGCAAACTAACTCGCTCCGCTGCCGACGTTTTACATGCATTGCTCCCTTTGCAAACAATTAAGCAAAATCAATTAAAAGGCACAAATAGGAAAGAGACAGAAGCCAGCTACACACCAATCTTCTTCCAGAGTCTTTCTCTGCCTCCATTTTTTTTGAGAGTTTCATCACTTAATTGTCAACAGTTCCTGTCCTGCATTTTTGGCCCAAATGGGGAGGAGGAAAAACAAAAGCCATCCAGGTCTCTCTAAAGTTTTGCAATTTTGCACCAGCACTTTTT
>NW_009260397.1:1031308-1037189 GCF_000687185.1 Egretta garzetta | reverse complement strand
AAGCACCGGGTTCCACGCTCTGGGCTTCGCTGCGTCCCTCCGCGGGGCGCGCAGCCGTTCGGCCGGGTAGCCCCGCCGAAGGCGAACGGGGGCCGGTGCACGGAGCGCTGCAAGGTCTGCACCTCCGTCCTGTGGGAACAGGTCCTAATATCTATCCTGTATCTACAATATCTGTAAGTTATTATTCGGCGTTAAATAAAGCAAAATTGCCTTTGTAATACGGATGTACAACAGGTGGGTAGAAATCGCCTGAAAAAGCGGGTAAAATCTGTATCAAGTAGCTGCCGATACAAAAAAATCTTTTAAGTACCGAGATCCTGCAGGTTCCTAAGGCTGTCAGAGGGTCTCATCTCTAGAACACCGATTCACATCTACTCTAAATTGATGCCGAGCAAATACTGGGACCGTCTGATTGCAATAGCAGGGTCAGAGTGCAGGTTTTGAACAGCCTCCAGGTTCCAAAGTGTGGCTCCTCTCTGAGGTGACATCCTTTAAGGGGAACATCAAAGCGTACCTAAACCCAGGCTTGAGGGCTGATGGCTCTGCCAGTGCTCCTCTGGTTTGCTTTTTGCAGTTTTTTTGAGATGGACATTGCAAATAAATGCGTTTCTACCTTCAGTGTGGTATTTGTTCACTGTTGTCTCTCCTGGACCAGCAAAAATCGGGAGTGCTCTGATCAAACCAGTATGAATGTCAGAGGTAAATCTCAAGCTGTCTTTCCAAGGCTTTAATTCTCAGATCAGTTAAACAGAGACCAAAACTTTTCTTTAAATATGGCATTTTTCTTTACCGTTCTGTCTGCTTCTACCAGCAGAAGCGTATTCCCATAGCATCCCGTTAGCCTTTCTGTGCCGAACCAATCACATCCTAGGTACTATATTAAACGTATTAAAAATTATGGAAAAGATTAAAATTCAACCTTGTGGGCCTCGCCAGTCATCTCTTTGGAAAGATCCATATTTTAATGAATTGTGACGTGGATAAAGGCAGGAGCGGATAGAGTTCTAACTTAAGGCATTGAGCTGCTCCTTCTCCATCTGCCAGTAACTGTTTGCAGAATCCTGAAAAATCATGTAATCTTTCTCTAACATCTCCCTATTTGCAGATGATTGAACTTTATTACCATACAGCAGTGTTGTATAGGCTATATATTGAAGTGTGGATTCCAGATGCCTATTCTAGCAAGTGCATTATTAATCCATAACCCTGAGAAGATGTATGCGTATGTTGACCTTTCAGCCCAGATGACTCAATTTAAAATTGAATACATGTGTACATCTGTAGGATTGAGGCCAGAGTCCTTGTACAAGATAAATGGATGTTACTAGAGAATCATCAGACAAAAAACACATAATCCATCCATTGTACTGAAGTCCACCAAAAAAGACAGGAGAGAGACATAAAAGAAAACCAACTCATTTTTCTAAATCTTTTTTGAGGGGACGGGACATGAACAATCTGAGACTCTTGGTGCATCAAGCAAACCCACCAAAGCCTCTATTAATTGCATACATCTCGAGACACTAGAGCACATTACTGAAGTAGGGAAGTCAATGTGTTTCAGAAATACCACACTTTTAATCTAATAGAAAACACATTTTTAACCTTGTTTTAAGACAGAAATTACTTTTCTTGAACTACAATTTTACCATTGAAATAATACTAAAATCTGTGTATTACTAACAAAAAAACCCGTCTCAAAAGAACTGGAAAAAAAAGGGGGGGTGGGGGTGCTAGGATGTGTGTGATGAGAATATCCACAGCTGTGTTAGATGGGATAAAAACATTTAGAAGCAATATTAAACCCACGTGCTTCAGGACACAGGTTAAGTGCTGGCAGATGAGGGTTAGAGCTCGTTTCCCCTCTGAGCAGGTCATGCCGCAGGTTTCCAGCAGTGCCTGGAGCTGGGCCCCGCCAGGCAGCGCTTGGTACGGGACAGCCTAGGGCTGCTGCAATGCTGGGTTTCTTCACAGCCAAAAATATGGGAAAAAACACTTTATGTATTAATACTGTGAAAAGGGAGCGGTGATTATTGAGAAAAGGGCTAGTCTGAACGGTATTAAATAAAAAAAACCCAAAAACTTTTGCTGAATGTTAATGTAAGTTAAATTATTTAAGATCTAATCATCACAATGCGCTGGATCCTGACCTTGTTAGCTTGGAGCTGTCACTTAATTAAACTTGGACTGCAGGGCTCATGCCAAAATAAGAACTATAGTGCTGTGCTTGGGAAGGCGGTATGGAGAAATGGGTTCATTTCACCCCTGCTGAGCTTTCATAGTTATTTCCCATTGGACAGAATGGACTGAAATAATCTTTTAAACATTTAAAAAAAAAAATCTTTCATCGCATAAGACCTACTGTTCTAGACATTACCTTGGGTGAAAACAGAAGACTAGATATTTAACCATTTCATTATTTTATGAAGGCTATTTTATTTTAGGCTAGACATTAGGAAAAACTTCTTCACTGAAAGGGTTGTCAGGCTCTGGAATGGGCTGCCCAGGGAGGTGGTAGAGTCCCCATCCCTGGAGGTATTTAAAAGAAGGAGAGATGAGGTGCTTAGGGACATGGTTTAGTGGTGGGATGGCAGGGTTAGGTTAAAGGTTGGACTCGATGATCTCAAAGGTCTTTTCCAACCAAAGTGATTCTATGATTCTATGATTCTAAGGATTATACAATTTTTCTAGACGTGTCAAAATGTTTCCTCTGTAGAAATTCCACCAACTAAACTTTAAACTCTACTTGAGGTGAGATTTGCAGAGATGCTTGCCTTAACCTCCTCACTGCTTGGGGCTGCTGACAAACCTTTTATTTGCCTTTTGCAACTGCTACTTCTAATGTGCTGTTTTTAATGCAGATCTAACATAATTTCCATTTTGTGGTAACCTGGTTTGGTTTTGGTACAATAACAGGAACAAATGGAAGCGATGATTTGCATGTGAAGCTGGAAATATGTTTAAGAAAAACTGCTATGCAGAGGGTAGCACCTTTGCATGCTCAGCACCATATCACATTAATCATATGGTACTCAGTGAACCTATTCTTACTCAGTCCTCCTACAGAAAATACAGAAGTACATTTTTAGCAGAAAAAAAGATTATGAGTATCCTTGTGACAGTGTACAGATTTCTCAGGGCTTTCTGGAAAGAAACTTGGACTTCTGCCACCTGCTCTGATTGTGTTCATGCATAAATGATCCAGAGAATGGGTTGACATTACCTCTAATTAGGGATAATAACAGCCTGCTGCTGAAAGAGCCAGTTCTCTTTCTCGTGCATGCATTTCCCTCATTTCTCCTGCATTAGGTCTGGTGCTCATGCAGCCACAGGGTAAGTCGGTTCAGTGACCTGATCCAGCAGAAAACTCGCCCATTAAGAATCCCCCCCCCACTAGGTGAATTCACTGAAGCTCTGTAGCCATTTGATGGGTGTAATCTACAGGATGAAGAGGAGAGTGGGGTGAGATGAAGGAAGAGTGCAGGACTACACCCTTTTGGTGGCCTTCCGCAACTGCACTGCTCAGAGGTAACATCAAACCACAGCTTTCAACTCCACCATGATTTCAGAACTTCCTGAACCATTTCTGAGAGTCAATTAAGCATGGCTGACTCTTTTTATTTCAGCTAACTCTAGAGTGGCATTATAGAGGTGTGTAATAATGAGTAATTAGAGTTGGAAATTTGTACCTCAGAATGGAGCTGTAAAATGGAACATAAGGGGGGAAAAAGGGTACACTGCTACAGTCCTGGTGTTTTAGTTGCAGAAGGCGGCTTGGTCCTTAATTTATGTTTTCCTGTTTACCAAACCGATTTTTTATTTCTGATAGGAAAGGAAATGATGCTTATTTCAAAGCTACAATGCTGGGCCTTGGAAGCTTAAAATTGCACTTGGGTTTGGATTGGAAAAGTGGATGGGATGAGATTTCTTTCCTGATATGGTAGGTCCTTCTCCGTACCATTTCCTTGCATGGAATATGAACTCAACAGTACAGCAGTGTGAGATACTGTTATATTTTTCAAAGCCCTTCCCAATAAACAGGAATAGGAGTGATGGACAGAAGAGTAGATAAACGGAGTTCTAGGAGTCTTATTTTAATACAGCTACTTAGAAAGATACTTGAAGTCCTTCTCAGCTGTATGTCTCTTGCAGGGTGGGTTTTTTTTTGGAGAAATCTTATTTCAGGGAACAGGTCAAGACCTAGGTAGTATTTGTGCGGTAGTACTCACCCATGATGTTACAATTCAACAGTAATTTTGTGCAGAAACAAGAAGAAATAGTGAACAATCAATCTTGGTTATGTACATGCACATAAACATTTTTCATAGCTTATGAGTAGCAGTGCAAAATACTTTCAAGTATATGATTCTGCAGAAACTAAATGACGGAGACTTAAATGTTTGCTTGAGATGTGGAGGAGATTTTACATTACTGGTTTTTGATGGTTACCATTTCTCCCAAGAAAAATGTGGTAATGCAATCACAATATGGTTGTTACTCATTGCTTTGCAATGCGGTGCTCAGACTTAGCCTAGGGCATTGGTGGGAGACACAGAAAAACCTGATTTTGGTGATGAGGTCTTCTGTTTGGTTTTTTTGGGGGTTGGTTTTTTTTTAAGAATTAAAGCACACTGAACAAAGAATAGTATTTTATAATGCTAACTTATACTGGATTTTCACTCAAATGGATCCTATACAGTAGTACTGGCACCCATAAAGAGAAAGAAGGTGGCAAACACTCCATGGAGTCACTTACACAACAGCAACAGCTTTTATGGAAAGACTGTAAGTCAAACTCATTCTTCTACAGAGGTGTTTTAATGCCCCTGTAAATAAAAGTCTAACCAAAACTTGTTTGTAACAAGAAGATGACTCTGTTTATTTCCTGAAAAGGAATGAGATCAACTCTATGTGGTAAGAAACGGTAGTTTCAGGGAATGCCTCTGAAGACTTCAAATTTTTTCTTGGATGTCTCAACTATGTCTTTTTTTTAGAAGAATGCCATGTAAATGAAAAGCATTAAGTGACCTGTGTTGGTATAGATTGTCATCAGCTTTACTGTGCATAAGTAAATGAATGACCTTGCAAATCAAAGAAAGGTGTGAAGAGAAAAACAAAGCAAAAATGGTAAAGACAATGTGCCACATTTTTCCTAGTTGTAAACAAGGTGGAAAACCTCAATGCAATAGAAAATCACCCATACTTTTGATTCTAATGGGACTAAAGTTGCAGTGATTCAACTTGTGTGACCATCCATGTGCCTGTAAATAGTAAAAGTATCCTTGTCCAGTATTATTCCTATTGTTAAAATCAGTTTTCTTCCTTGAAATTGATAGCAACAGGTTTTTTGTCTCTTACGTGTCCCTTAATTCTCCACACCCACAAGTTTGATGTGGCACAAGCACTGTATTAAGTCTCACCTTTTCAGACATCATCTTCGTAACTGTGCTATGTATCTGGTATGGAGTTCTGCTATATGCATCATTTTTCCCTCTGTAAAACACAGAAAAAATTTTTTTTCGTTTAAAGGCTTTGCATGAATGTAGTAACAAAACAAATCTTTCAATGCTGGCATGTATCTGTTGAAATGTTCCGCTTAATCAAGTTTATCAACTGCTTGCTGATAACGAGTTTATCAGGAGCTCGGTATACAAAAATGGTTGTGCAAACCTTAACTACGTGGCAAACGGTTAGGTCTATCAGTTTTAACTGGAAACGAGGGTGGGTGCTCAGGCTGGTTTTGATCCACAGGACAGCTGTGGAATAAATGTTTCAGCTTTTTAGGAGGGGAGGCTAAAGAAGGAAGTAGTTGAGAAACGGCTTCGTGGTTGTTTTGAGGGTTCTGCCCTGAGCGGAGGGGGCAGCTCTACGCGGCGGGGCA
>NW_009260397.1:1013631-1030062 GCF_000687185.1 Egretta garzetta | reverse complement strand
CGCTGCCCCCGGCTCGCTGCCGCCCGGCCCCCGCCGCACCCCTTGTATTGCGCCCGAGCTGTTTTTCGATAAATGAAGAAAAGCAACCGCTTAAAGCTGACGGCGTCCCCCCGACTTAATGCATCCATCATTAGTCATCTGCAGTTGCGATGTTTTTTGGTTTTGGTGGGGTTCTGGTTTTTTTTGTTTGCGGTTTTTTGTTGGGTTTTTTTTGGTTTTTTTTTTACGGAAGGCTTCGGTATGGCTTAGTTTGAAGTTCTGTGCATGTTTTAGGAACGTCTTTTTTGTTAGTATGTGTTTTGCTTTCAGGTGTGATATAGAAACATAGTCCAATAATCCTAACTATCTCAAATGAAAGCTGTATATAGATCGAAATATGGTCATTTACAAGCGTCACAGTATGTCCAGTCCTCTAAAGTACTAAGCTGCTAACTCTGCAGTCAGTCCCTTTATTCATCCGTGTTAAATATGCTTCGTAGTTGTAAATACCGAATCGTACAGCTCTGATTTTTGATTTTTGCCCCACGTTTAACAAGGTATATTCATTCAGCTGTGAGATAATTCCCCTTAAGAGCCATTGTTCTAATTGGAGGATGCTGTTTGAAAACAAGGCAGCCGGTCTGCAGCAGCCTTCTGACGGTCAAATAAATGTCACTGCCCTCCTTCAATGGCTAAAAACAGACTACAACTCTTCAGGGGTGGTGGTGGACTGCTGTTCCTTTGACTGACAGGAGACTGTGTTAGTGCAGCGGCATGTTTGAGTTGGTTCTCCTTGGGTGACATGCATCAGGCTGGTAGCTCACACTCCGCAGCTGCTAATGAGTTTTCCTCATTGTACGCCTCTTCTCTGGTATCAGAGCAGTTTGTCAGGGTTGTTTCTTGAGTCAGGCTTTTACACTGAGAGAGAGAGAACATGGAAAAAAAACTGTAGTTTGTTGGGTTTTACAGGTTTTTGTCTAAGGGAGGTCGCAGCTGTATTAATAAAAATACTATTATTTAATAAAAGTAATACTTTCTTAAATTCCTTTGGCTTTTCTCTAAATATATGCTATGTGGACTCTCAAAATCCCATGGATGTATGAGGTGAGGCGGCTGCTGCTTCTTTCTCGATTCTCTAGAAGAGTTCGAGGGGTTCAGTGTCTTGCAGTTGAAAGCTGCTGCTTTTGAATTTATGTTGTTCAGGGGATTCCAGGAAAAAGCCACTTTGTTCTGATTAGCAAAATCTCTTGTTTCCAGGAACGTTACATGTGACTATTAATTGTATTTTAATTTTCCAGAAGTTACCCCTCTCAAAAAACTCCAATTTTTTTTCTTCCTTTAACAAGATCATGCTGGAAATCAACTTGCTGCCTCATTGCCTTTGCTATGACAGCTAGTCCTCTAGCTGAGACTTCCTATCTATTTTCAGAAGATCTGCCTTAACTTTCACGTATTTTTAGATTTCTTTTGAATAACTTTGCTTATCTTTTAAAGTTGTCCTTCTGCTTTGAAAAGCAGGGCCTTCTTTCTGCTGTCACGCCTATGCATTGTTCACTAAATTCAGCAGGTTCTTTGGCACCTGATGCTTAAACAAAATGCTGCTAAAGTACAATCTAGTCTTGGATCTAAAGCTTACAACAGCAATTAAGCATCATTGTTCTTCTGTTTTCCCTATAGACATTAGGAAGAAAGAGCCTAAATGCCACATCCAGGACCACCCAGCAAATTGATGGGAGTTGTCAGGAGTGGAACGCGCTCATTTCCATGCTGGCCCCATTGATCTTTGCTCTTTAATTAAACAATACTTGCATCCCTAGTATGAGCTGAGTTTATCCCCACTAAACTGTTGCTTTATTTTGGACTAATTTTGTGTATAAATGCAGCCGTTTCGCAAAGTTTATTCCCTCAAGACTGGTTACGCATACGCTGGTTAAATGATGCATGCCAAAGTCAAGAGATTGCCTGGGTCAGTGATGTGTAGAGTATGAAATGCTCAGCTAGGTTTCAGACTCGGAAGTGTTACGCTTCCACAGAGAAGATTGATTAAAAACCTGGTTTACAATTAGTTTTGTTTTAGAGCTACACATCACAGTTTGCCACTGTGTGTTAGTGTTGGAAACGGTTGCGGGGTCTGGTGGTTGCAAGCTGATGTTAAAGCTAAGCGAATAAATGAATAAACCTGAGCATTTACTTTGTGTGGGTTTCCATGGATGCTATCATCCAGTGCCATACATCTAAGAGGAAATCTATGAAGCTTATAATCTTGCCTTTAGCATGCTTTTCCAATTTATGATGCCAGCAAGTAATATCAGTCCTCCAAGTTGTTAAGAGGTAAAGAAAGAAACTGTAGATCGTAAGGTATGTGAAGCCCATGAAAGAACAGAGGGTTCCCTCCATGTGCCAGTGGAGGCATCGAGTACTTCTCATTTCTGTGTTATATGCCAGATATTGGTGTATGATTGGGTTTGTTTCCACCCCCTCCCCATGCCTGTCTTTATTTCTTAATCCAGTTTATCTCAGTGCTGGAAATATTTTGTAGATTGTATCCAATATTGCAAGCACTAGCTCATGCACACCTACAGGAGCAGTATTAAAAGCTCCTGTGTAGACAGGCTGCTGGTAGGTTATTTTTGTTTGAGCAATTAAGTTGACTTGTTAACATCATTTCATCACCAGGGATGCATCATGCAGGAGTATGACAACATCATGATACCGGAGTCGCAAATATCATAGGGAAGTTGTTAGATCCCAACAGTCATGAAACTGGAAAACTCAAACATCGCCTCCCATCCACCAATTAACAGCTCTATGAAAATACCTGAGCCTAAATTAGGGATCTAAATTATATGACCACTGTGGTTGACTTAGTTCTATTTAGGATTTGGAGGACATTCGTTATCAGACAGCATGCTTTTCTTGTAAATACCTCTAATGTTTCAAGCTGGCTAGAGTGTTGTCTAAGATGGTAATATATATGCTTCAAATTATTCAGTATCGTCAATGAAGTGTCAACTCTTGCCTTTGAAATATAGCCAATACAGTCTTCTGAAGACAGCTTCAGTCATGTTTTGTAAAAGACTGACTGCACTGATAAATATTTATGAAACTGATTTCCATAATAAAAGTTGATGTTGAAGCAATGCTGGGTAGGACTCGGCGCCCGCTGCTGTCAGTGCTGTACAGATACTCTACAAGTTGTTTTAGCTGTATTTAACTGGATTGCTGGTAGAATAACATGCAACAGCTGCATTTTGTAACCTGCAGCAAAGCATTGCAGGCCCAGTTTCATGGCTTCTGCTGCAGCTTCCCTTTTATATCGCTATTACATTTACAGATTAGCACTGTGCTCTGAAGAATCTTCACCCATGTAAAAGGTTTCTCCTGTTCCAGTCATGGTACCAATGTTCTGTTGCTCTTTTGAGCATCCTGACCTCAAGGTTCTGGACGAGCAAGGCAGGCAGCCTGGGCTCTTCACCATTCTCTGTCTTAGAGCGGCGGTGAGTGTCTGCTTGTGGCTGCTGTAGTTTGCAGGATGTGAAAGTGATATTGAGCCGCTGTTTCTTCTCCCTGCTGTGCTGTCTAATCTGACCTTGTACTTGGCAAATAGATTTACTGTAAGTAATGCCATGTAGAGATGCTACCTTCTTATTTACTCCGATTATATGGGTATTGCCTTTTCATGTTTACTGGCAAAATAAAATTAAATCCTGTATTTGTATTCCGGTGTTAGCTTTAGCAAACACTCATGTGTTTTGCCATTCTGCAACATATAATAATCCACAGAGTCAAGATTCTAGACTAATGGATAAATGATGCTTACGTTCTCTTCTGTATAAACCCAGTAATAAGATCATTATTTTGAGTTACCTTTTTCAATTTCCGGTGTCTGATTCTGGCTCATACAGAGTCTTTCTGTGAGTTGTTTATAACTGTTAATGAATAGTGCAGACACTCTGAGAGCCTGGCTCTGTGCCTCTGTCTCTGGGAGTTAATTGTACTGTCAGGAAAACAGAGACCGACTGACTGGGGAGCTGAGGAGGCAACCAGAGGAGTGCTAATTTCAAGTGATGCCACGACACATGTCTCATTCTCGACTTCCCCTGTGGTCCCACACAAAGACAAGCAATGGGATGGAAGATGGAATTTGTTATTGAAATAAGCTTGTGACGTGAACCTCAAGACTTGGAGAAGCTACTTCTGTGTGTGTGGAGTTTTTTTCCTGCTAAGAGTAGTGAGTGCTATGAACTTGCACATGTAGCTGTATGGCTAACTAGATACAGTCAAGTCTAGTCCTAGGTGCAACAAGTGGCGGTAAAAAATATTTCTGCTGAGAGGCATTGATTAAAATACTTTAGTGATCACTCTGTGCAGTTTTGCCTTGGTGTGTATTGAGCCAGTGAGGTCAAGGTGTTGTAGCACTGAAACAGTTTTCCAAATACGATTTGCATCCTCCTCTCACTGTGTTGATGGACCCTTACAAAATGCACCTGTGATTTATGATCAACACAGCTTTCTTTTAAGCCATTCCTGATGTGCTAGACTGCATAAAAATTGTCTTGTCCTCTTAATCAGTTTCCTATTTAGGAATGGTAGCTGTGGCCAGGGAAGAGGAGGTGAGAACAATCTGTCAAGGGTATACAGATAATTCCAGACTTGTCTGCATCAGGAGGTGGTTGGTCTCTTTAGTAAAACTGATGTTTGAAGCTGACATTGCCCTTTCTGAAGGGGTTTTGCTTGTTGCAGCCTGTAAGGCAGCTAACTGCATGAGCAGTGCATAGTGAGAATGTGGTCATACCGACAGCCAGTGTTTCTCAAAGTAGCCCATTAAATAGGTCTTTACAAGATTGTCTGTATTTAAACCTAGTAACTTCTTATAAGATTGGTTTCTTGCTCTGTGGTTCTTGTCTGAATGTGTCAGATACAAGGACAGGAGGGCACTTGTCATTGGACCTCTATGCTGGTCAGAGAACATCTTGTGAGGTACAGGAGACAAATCTACAGTCATCCCGTTGCAGGGCTATCAGTAGTTGCTGACTGGTTACAGAATGTATTTAACTAAAATCAGGCATCTAGTGGAGAAGTGGTGAAGACTTTGAATTAGCTGTGGCTCTGTCCATTTTGAAACTGTCAATCCATGCTGAACTCGATCGTGACTCACAGCCGTGTGTTAATGCTTATATTTGATACCATGAGAGATTGTATGGCAGTTAAAGCACAGACTCCCAGCCCGTGTTATGTTCCAGAGCTCAGTCATCTTTGCAGGGAAGGGGAGGAGAGGAAGTCATCTATAAATAGCTCATAGAGAATACAGATTTACTTGAGATAAGGCATTTTATTTCCTTTTCTATTCAGCAGTGGGTACTGATTCTGGAAACGATGTAAGGCTGTGATTAAGTCAGAAGGCTGTCAGATACTCTGTTCACCACTGTTGCTATTACGTGTGATAACAAAGAGCAGTGACCTTTTTTGTGTGTTGAAAGTCTTGAGTGTCAATATGACCTGCTCCGTGGGTGGCTCTTACTACAATTTTTCCTTTTGTTTTCCTTCTGATCGTTGTCTGTAATGTTTTATTTTCCCTGGACACTTCTTATTTCAGAAACCCCTATCTTAAAACAGGAATTGAATTTGAAGCTTGCATTATGCTGGAATTAAAACCAACCTAAGTAAAGTCAATATACTATCTAGTAGCTTACAAAACTGGGGAAAAATGCTAAAATTTGAAGCAAGTCATTAATTTCTGTCTTGCTGCTGTGGTAAAAATCGAGTGACAAACCAGGACAGTTGTTTCTCTTGCATTTTGGTAGCAATATGAGCTTCATTTGTAGCTATGTATGTGTCTGGTTCTTTATATTCTTATTGCTGGTAAAAATTGTTTTATTAGTGTATCAAAACTCACTTCTTGCAAAGTGATGGAGTCATTATTAGTCAGCACTGTGTAAGTGGTCTTGTGTGGATAGAAACCTTCAGAGCATTCAGGATTCTGATTTTAATTTAAAAGCAGGAGCTTCTGCTAAGCCACTCTGGTCTAATAAGACATGGAAGCATTATACACAAGGAAGTGAAATGAACTTCAGGGTATTAAATAAAATAGAAATGCAGATTCTTCTAGAGGGCAAGCTGTTAAATTTCTTGCAATATGGTAGTGCTCAGGCTGCCATGACTCTGAAATTGAGGGCTGTTAGAAGCCTTAACACGATTGTGTGCCCAAATTCAGTTCTCTTTGAAAACACCTGAATGCTCACCTTTAGGCTTATGAGAGCTGCAGTCCTGCATCCTAACATCACGGGAGTCCTTTAATTTTGTCAAGAAGCTGTATTTTAGATTTACAGCTTTGTCAAGGGCTGTAGTAAATCTGTCAGTCATATCTGTAGGATGATCTGAAGTTAAAGTTAGCTCTTTTTCGAGCCAGGGATTAGACCAGATGACCTCTTGAGGTGTCTTCCAACCTATGTTACTCTACGATTATGCAGGGAGGCAGGATGCTTGCAGCATGGGAGCTGCACAGTAGAAATCATGCAGGAAGTGTTTAGAGAAGCTTTGAAAGTGGTGAAGGAGAAGGTGCTGAAACATGTTGTGTTGGTTACTGTGCAGCCATCACTGACAGCTCCTGCCCAAAGGGGCCTGTCTTCTGAACCAGCGTAGAAACCTAACAGCGGACACAGGAAAACATCCTCCTGCATGGAACGTCAGCGTGTACCTATGAGTTCAGGCTTTGTATGGATTTGGATCATAGCAGGTGAGCTCACCAGTGCCCCGTTTTTGGAAGTGTTACCTTACAAGAGCAGTTGTGATCTGTGCATTTTGAAATCGCAGCATGAGCAAAGGAGAGAAGAACTTCTGATGCTTTGCATCACTGTTTGCAAACAGGCACAGGGCCTCATAATGAAAAATGGAGCTTTTTGTTTTAGGTGCCTGGCTCGAGCTTGGCCCAGGAAGTAAAGAACAGAGACTTGCAACTAAAAAAGAGTTGGCAGTTTTTCTGCTAGTTTACAGTGAAAAGGTTCCCAAATTAGCTTCCTTGACAGTTTGAGGAGACAGAAAACATGAACTGATTTTTCACTTGGGTCAAGCTGGAGTTACTCAGCCAGGCATGAACACAAGGAGGCTTTGCTGTGCCCCCTCCTGAGACTTTCCATCAACTTCAGTAGGCTTTGAAATCCTTCAGGCATGCTGCATCCTACAGCCTCCCAAAAAGTCTCTGTTTGAAGCGAGTTATGAAGTATCTATTCATCCGGAATGAATGGGAAAAAGAAGTGTTTTCTTGCTTCCCCTACTCCTGATTTTGGAGTGTTTCTAGGACCAGTGTCAGTTACAACTGCAATTTAGTGCATATTCTCTTTGCTTACAGGTGTCTGTCCAGCTAATTACCTTCAGCATAATTTTTTTCTGTCCTGTCTGTGAACCCATGGTGAAAAACTCTCTCGTGTCTTTTGTTTCTTATGCATATGCCCTCTAGCTTCTATCACATTTTGTCACTGATCAGTTTTAGAAAACCATCAAGCTCCCTTGCTGGAGAACTTATGGTCTGCAAAGAGTTGTCAGTGTGTTGTGGAGCTGCACCTGATGTGTCTGCCTTGTAAGTCTACCCTGGATGTTCAAAGTGGGGGTCCCTTACACTCATCCTTTGGAGGGCTGAGCCTATAAAGCTGTGATCCTTTCAGCATCAGTAGAATTATTTTTCCAGCCGCTGTAGTCTCCCAAGTGGGTAAATTGTGATGCTTTCCCTCAAAGCAGGCGGATATTGTCTCCCTTTTAGCATTTCTGTTACTCACTTTGGTGTAGGATATTTCCTGGCCCAGCGGTTGGTGCAGCTAATAGTCTTCTCTTTGGTTCCAGCTGTGGAGAGGAGGCTGTATTGCGTGTTGGCAGGATAGCCAAGTATGACTTAGACAACTTCAAGTGTCATTCCTAACACCGAGCTCCCTTGGTGTTTAGCATCAGGGCTGAAGGAAGTTACACCCTTCCTGCTCATGGGGTAAATTGTGACAAGTCTTAAGTCACAGCTACAGCCTTGCTGGATTTCAGAAAGCTCCTCTTCTGAGGGATGATTTGGGGTATACCAACAAGCTTCCTGTGCAAAGCAGTCCGTGTTACTGTCCTTGTCAGTCACATAAACTGAAGCCTTGCTTGCGTAGCTCGAACTTAGGCTTAAGCTATCCTATCAGTGTATAATGGTTGTAGGTGCTCCTGGGGTCACTCTTTTAGGGAAATGCCCAGCAATGTTAAAATTAAGTCTTCTTAACCCAGGAAAATTTGGATTCCTTGTCTGGATGCCTCCTTTTAATAGTTAGTTGTCCCTATGATTCTGTCAGCGGTTATCTAGGCACAGAGCTGTTTGGGTATTTGAATACTGCTTAAATTAAGCTGATTTCTTGCAAGATTTTGTTTTGACCATGCATATAATTATAGCCAAATCAGAAATAGGTACATTCAGATTAAATGTGATTATTTAGCATTTCTTTTTAGCTCAGGCTAGGCGAGGAAGAGGAAGAAAAGATGTCTTCTTGATGCTCTGTTGAAATGGTAAGAGAGCTCAGGACAGCTGGTACATTGAAATTAAGAGAATCTGACTGAAATTCAAAATCAGATGCTTGATATTGTTATTGCATGGAGACATTGATTAATGGAAATATAAAATGTCTTCAATATTTGGCAAATTAAATACATCAGTTTTTAGAAGAAAATAAAGTCTTCATCTTGTGAAGCTCTTTAGGGTCATGGTTATGTTAACACAATAAGTAGTAGAATAAAGGATTAAAATGGCTTGTCATGCTGGATGGTTTTGAGTCTAGACATACATCAGAAAATTTACAAGAAAAAACTTTGATAAGTACGCAAGTGAGTCCTTGGTGGTGGAGGATTGCGATTGTTCTGTGAAAAACACAGGAAGCCAAACATCCCACAAGTACACCGGAACCTAACAAGCAATTCTGCAGAAGAGAGACCCGACAACCAAATGTTTATCCTCACAAATGTGAAGTTTCCCATGGTTGAGAAATGGTATTTTTAAATATTCAAGCAAGAATGGTATATGCATTATTATAATTTCTTGTTGAGTTTCTTGTAACACTTGGAAACTGCTAGTTGGCTGGGTGGTTAGGCTTGTGACGGTAAAAGCTTTCAATAAAGGTATTAAAACATTGGCAAATGGCCTTGAATGCCTGTTGAAACACGTCTGAGCAAAACTCTCAGCTGGCTTAATATATTCAGTGTGTTAGCAGTTGGTGGTGCCCTGGAACATGCTGGTTCTGGGAGCGTAAGAAGATGGGATCCCAGACTAGGTGTAGCTTGGCTCAGCTCTTGCAAAACACTGAGGTCTGAATGTTCTTACTGTTCCTGCAGCTGTCTTTGGGTCCTGGTTTCTATGTCTCCCTGCATCCATATTACCCACACTTCATGAAATTTTCTTCATATCAGCTTGATGAGAATTGAGGTGTTTGAAAGGTATGCTATAGGCCGAGTACTGTCTAAACCATTAATAATGTCATGTGGTGATGGGCTAAACCTGTATCGGTGGGGCTCAAGAGCTGATTTTTTTTTTTAAGGGCAAACAGATGTGTTACAGAAGAGCTCAACTCATAGCTCTGTGCTACCAAGAGTCTGAGGTACTGGTACAACTGCTTCCTCAGTCACATGGGCCTGTCCCAGCTTCGTTCTTCATCAGAGGCATTGCAGAAACAGCTTGGCTCACTGAGCTAGAAGACAGCCACTTCTTAACCAGGGTAGCTTTTGCTGGGCTAGCAAGTTGAGTCATTTCAATGAAGGATCAAGAGTGGGAAGCCAAGGTGCAGAAAGGGCTGGTGTGCATCAGTCTGAACTGTGCTGAATGGCAGTCTCTGTGTCATCTTTATATGGCGTAGATGTGTTTATATTTAAGATTGCTTTTAGATTTTTTTTTTCATTGCATTTTAAACATACTTTGTCTGTTTAATGAGATCCTGTGAGAAAGAGGATTAAATATAGAGGCATTGTTGCATTATTCCCTGTTTGGAACTGTGCTTTGTCTGAAAGGCAAATTTATCAGGAAAGATTATTTTTCAAGAGAGCTGCTGGGACTAATGTCACTCATCAAATTGCACATGCATAAAACCACCTGACATTTTAAAAAATTATTAAAAGGCATTTTAGTTAATTTTCTTTATAAAAAATATTTGAGCTGGGTTTATGAGTTTCCTAGTGCTGTTATTTAGTGCTAATTCCTGTTCCCTAAGCACAGGCATGCTTGGAGATCTAAGCTTATAAAAGGGCATAGCTGCATACAATAGTGGAGGACTGGACCTTGGAGCATCTGCATGAGATGGCACCGCTTGTCCAGAGGTGAGGCTAGACAGAGCTTCCAAAGTGAGAGTAGCTAGTGATGTCTGGGAGCCCTCTAGATTATCTCTTCTAGGAGACTGTTGTTTGTCTTTCCTCCACCCTCTTAACAGGCCTGTTTGGCTGCCATGGACATTGTGGAGACTTTAATGCTTTGAATCTGTGTTCTAGGGTCTGCGCTTAAATACTTATTTTGAGTGAAAGAATATAGCTGAGAGCCCTGTGGAAAGGTGATCTTTCTAATGAAAGGCTCCTGCTCTTCAGAACTTAAAACCAAATATCCCAAGGAGAAAGGACCACCAAGATTGTGATGGGCAGTCTGCTGCCTTTGCAGGCTTTCATGTTATAGATACCTACTTCAGAAGACTTCATATGGTATTCATTCTACATATGTATGGGGCACAAAACATTTCCTAATACCCAGCAAAATTTATAATGTATAGTGAAAGATCAAAAGCTGCCTCTACCATATAACACAGGAAAGAAGAAATGTTTCATTTTAAGAGTCCAAGTATGTTGATCACAAAGTCGCGCTGTTCTGTTGGGATGAGCTGGAGGTGGCAAGGTGGTTGTGCTGTTAATCGCTTTTGTGTGTACTGATGGTTTGCTCTGCAACAGAACAGTAAATATGAAAACCATGGCCTTTGCTTGATAGCTCAGACCTAAATCTGGGCCTAATGAGAAGGGTGCAAATTGACATGAAGAGAAATTTAAATGCAGCCTATTACTTTGTTTGGATCAGATTAAATTGTGTTTCCGGAAGATAAAATTAAATCATCTATAGTCAAATAATATGTAACGTAGGTAATTGCATCTCTCTCTCTCCTTTCCTTTTCAGGTGGCTATGGTAGAAGTTCAGTTAGACGCAGATCATGACTACCCTCAAGGTCTCCTGATAGCCTTCAGTGCCTGTACTACTGTCCTTGTTGCAGTTCACCTTTTTGCACTCATGATAAGTACCTGCATTCTTCCAAATATAGAGGCTGTTAGCAACGTGCATAATCTCAACTCTGTAAAGGAATCTCCTCATGAGCGTATGCATCGGCACATTGAGCTTGCATGGGCATTTTCTACTGTCATTGGGACTTTGCTCTTTCTTGCTGAGGTGGTGCTACTGTGTTGGGTGAAGTTTCTTCCTTTAAAGAAAACTGATAATCAGCTCCAGAGCAACAGTTCTACTATCACATCAGGACAGGCAGCAGCCATTGCATCAACATCTATCATGGTTCCCTTTGGATTGATTTTCATTGTTTTTGCAGTCCACTTCTATAGGTCACTGGTGAGCCATAAAACAGACAGGCAATTTCAAGAACTGAATGAACTTGCTGAATTTGCACGGCTCCAGGATCAGCTGGATCACAGAGGTGATGCTGTCTCCTCAGCTGTTACCCATTTTGCATAAACCTGTAAACCCACTATTCTGCTTCTGCCTTGTTATGTCAACACCCCTGTGGATGAACTGGTCAAACTGTTGATTACTGTTTAAAGAGAGATTGTAAATGTTATTCTAACACTTCAGAGAGAAAAAATAATGTTCCTTTCATAAAACAATGTCTGTCTGACATCTGAAGAAATGGATGGTGGGGTGGGTATTCTTGCACTGCACGTGCATCCCTCCTCTTATGAGCACTGTCTAGATTGCTTCTTGTTAATGCTGAATGGTGGCTGTATAAATACATGGAAAATAACATTGTAAATCTGGGTATTTGTTAGGGATGCATAGAGAAGCTTTTTTTTTTTCCTTCTCTTTATTTGATGTTGGCATTTACTAGAAGATACTGCTTGTCCAATCCATATTGCATAGCATGATACGAATTACTTGGGATGTGCAGCAATTAGCACTTGGTTTCAGTGCTAGCACTGTTCTCTCTAGAAAGCCTGACAGATGGTAGAAGTGAAAGCTTTCCCACCACTTTCCCCAGTATGTTTTGCTGCCAAGTAATTATTACTTTACTGATTTCTCCAGCGCCTTTTTCCCGTAGCAGTTACACGTTTTATAACTTGCTAAACACCCATGACTAGTCTTACTGCGATGTGGTATGGCCACATGAGTAGGAATGAGACTCTACTCTTCTTTGGAAGAAAATAAAAGCAATAACTGTTTTTAAGTTCTCATGAGCTGGCACGTACTATCTGGAGAGATAGATTTGCCTGTTTCCCATTTAGGAATCTTTTTTTAAAAAGAAGGAACTAGATGGAAATTATCACTGGATAATTTTTTTTTCTTGAAAATCAGAACCACTGCTGTGTTTTTTTCCAAGCCAAAGTAGTAACTATTTTGTACTTTTATATAAAAAATATATTTTTAATAAATCCTCAGATATAAGCAGCAAAAGGTGCTTTCTCTGCGTTGGATTCCCAAGTAATTAGCTATGCCTTGGTCTTCCTTGTTTAGAAAAAATCTTCTTGCTGAAGTGTTGTATTTAATAACTTGTTACACATTTTTTTTGCTTCCAAAGGATCTGGAAGACTACTTTTCTCTACGTAGATTTATTTATGAAAGTAGATTATTTGTAATTAATATTGCTACTTACTTTCAGACATACACGTCTGTGACAGCAAGGCTACTGTGTCAGTTTTTTATTTCCTCTTTAAGCAAAAACTTCCATTTGGTCTCTTAGATAAGAGGTTTGTCCCAGAATGATTGCAGCAGTTGTCCTGGGCTGCTTCAGTAATTTTGGCTATGTCTAGAAGTGGAATTTTTTGGAATGCAGTTCTTCTGTGGAGCAGCTTTGGGCTTTAATGGGTAAAAGCCGTTTTTTGAACACAAACTGAGACAGGTTTCAAGTCTAATGGAACAAAACTTGACCTCCTTACTGTAGCTAACACTGTGGAATAGAAACCTGGGATTTTGAAATGAGACAGGAGTGCACGTGAAAATACAGTGCAGCTATACTTGACTGAGCCTTGAACATGGACTCTTACACCCAACCTCCATGTCGGGTTATCCCAACATATTTACAAAGTGTTGGATGTGTCTACAGAGGGAGGGTGGCAGGGTGTGTTTACTACTGAAGCACCATCGTGAAGCAAATGGGACTGATTTCTCATGTCAGCACCACTGCGGTGGGAGGTGTTGACAAGGTTACCTGGGGTGTGTTTGTATTCTGAAAAATAACCACAAAAAAATGGTGGGTTTTTTTTTTCTTTTTTTCAGCAGCATTCTTGGTTTACAAGCAGAAAACCGCTTTCCACTTGCTGTTTTCACAAGTCCTTCTGGCATACAGATGCCAAGCTGGGTTTTCTCTAGCTCTGCCATTAAGTTATGCTTCAAGTGTATTCTGTTACTGATGCAAATCTGCTGATGGTGCAAATTATGACTACAGTCCCACAGGTGTCCATTCACAGAGCACTGGAAGGATTATATTAGTAAAGGCATTAATGAAGCAGCATTCCAAAACACAAAATCTTGGTGGTAGGCACAAAATGTATTTTCCCGTCCTTTACTGGAATACTAGTCCTGTCTTGGGGGAAAAAAGACTATTAAGCACCTGCAGTAGAGAAGGAAAACCTGACTCAATATTCACCCTGGAGCAAATGGTTGAAAGGGTGCTGCCAGGCTTAAAAATTATGCTTCTGTCCATAAATTTTATATTTAAAAGTTAGATTATTTTGAATGGAAGTCCAGAAAATATATTTTCCAAGTTTATTTTGTAATATTACTTGCTGTCCTGGATAGTAGCTGAGAATCTCTTATTTTATGGATCTTTTCAAAGTGACAGAATTGTGTGTGGGGATTGTTTTGCTTAAGAAATACAGAATTAGAAGCTAGTGGGACAACCTTATTTTAAACTTTCTCAGCTGGTAGGTTCTGAGCTAATGGCGCTGTTATTACAGCTGCTTTTCTGCCAATTTTCTATACTTTAAGCCATGTTATCGAGTATGTTTCTCTCATTTTCCAGCTGTGGAAATGGTTGTGAAAGTTACACCTCAGGCACAGTCTCATAACTGTGTGCCAAAGGCAGTAACCAGACCCAAACACCTGGATCTAAACTTTAAGAGTGCACTTAGAATTTGTTTTTTATCCCTTATTTATACTAACGGTGTTCTGTATTTACCTCGAGCATTTTAAACATTGGTTACTGTATATCACTTATTTAGATATAAAATAATTCAGTGAAATAAAATATACTTAGTTGTTGCTGATTATTTGATATCTAGAGGCCTAAAATATGCTTATTTTCTCTATATCCCTTATCTCTTCAGCTATATTGTGCTAATCCTGTGTATTTCTGAGGGTGTCTTCAGTGTATTCAGTTACTCATTTCAGTCATAATACAAAGATAAAATTCCCTGTTCACACAGATATAAAGAATATAACGTAGCTGACATGCTTTTGCTCCTGTCAGCACTGCTTAAATCTCGGGGCCAAGCATGTTGTATTTTTGTTATTCTCTCCAAGTACTTAAATAGAAAAGTAGGTTATCATTCAGCCTAGAAAACATGAAGAGTCAAGGGACCAAATGATGGGTCATAGGGATGTATTGGGCTGAGCTTGGGGGCAGTGGGAGGGGACAATTATTAGCCTGTACTTTTCTAGGGCTTTGCTTTTATAGCATGTAATAGAAGCCCTGCTTCTTCTCTGAGGCAATGTGAAAGACCTTGAAGCCAACAGAAGTGCTGTTTCTGTACAGGAAGAAGGAATCAGAGGAGGTGGGCAAAGAGTCACTTTACCTATTTTCCTGTGTTTTGCTGCTTCTGGTTTTTCTCCTTTTTTTCTTTTTCTTCTTTTTCTTTTTTTTCCAAAATAAGGGGGTGGGAGGAGGCTTCTGAGCAAAGCCACCTGCACAGTGAAGCATACACAGGCAGCCTTGAGGGAAAAATGAGGCAGACCACAAGACCACTGTGGATTTGAGACTCAAATGAATAAGTAGCCCAGGACTGTGTTCTTATCTCACATCTTTTTTTTTTTTTCTTCGACATCCGGTTATTAATTTTGGCTGTCATCAAACATTGCCTGGGCCGCTGCTAAAACACCATCTGGATCAGCTAGTTCAATCTAAATAAAAAGAATACAAATCAGTTATGCAGTGTAATTGAAGAAGCTTAAGGTTTTCTAGATCTTGATTACTTGAGCATTAACAGTGAATCTCCCATGTATCAGGACTTTAGTTTATATTGCAGCCTTTCAATTACCGATTTAGAAACATTGCTATACTTTCCTAATTTTATCAGCATGTTGAACATCACTTCATCTCCTTGAAATAGCTCTGTATGGAGTGGACTGATTCTCCTCTAACAAAACACAGTCTTTGATTTGTAGTCTGTTGGGTCTCCCCCATAGTTTTATAAGGTAATTGCAGTCACCCAAATGAGCATCAAAGGTCACATGAAAGCAGGAGCCTGGAGTCATGTAACCTGCACGCAACTGGATGCAGATTCTTGAGGGGGAAGTGCAAAAGCCCTGCCAGGAATTTGTCTCACTCTGACCTGCTTTATGTCGTGATGCTTTCTGGGGAGTTCATGCATTTGTGGTGTTCTGCCAGGCAGAAGACATCCAGTCTTTTCTCATTTATTCTGTTATGCTTTCTGACGCTTTCAATAGTTATAGCAGCAAATATCCCAAGTCCACCACGTTGTGTCTTTCCCTGTCTGCAGTTATGTTCAAATTCTGCCTTGATGCAGCCCCATCATTTGCATGCTGGATTCCTTCAAAACTTGTGACAATCACTCTCTAGTTTTCATCCATTTTCTGTCTGGTGCATCCCTACTGTTTGTTCTTTTTACCTGCTAATGAAGACACAGCGATCCTTCTCCCATGCAGAAAGAAGCTCAGATCCTCACTGCTAGCCTCTTGCCTACTACTTTAACAGCTGCTCGCGACAGTGATTTGACAAACAGTTTATGAAAATCTGAAGTCAATTTTTCTCCTTTTATCTGTTACAGCCTTCATATTCTGAGATCAATAAATCTCTTCTGATGGAAAGCACAGTAATGGCAGTGAAAGTTGATGCTTTCTTTTTGCTCATAGAGAAGAAAAAAACTGGGTCATAACTTGGTCTTCAGGGAGTTAAATAAACAGCCAGGCTCAAACATCCTGCCTTAGTGAAATGGCAGTTCATCCCAGACTGCTGGGCTGGGCTGTTGAGGCTGTTCTCAGGTGACCTTTGACAAACCTTGTAAGGTAAGTATTTTTAG
>NW_009260397.1:993263-1013621 GCF_000687185.1 Egretta garzetta | reverse complement strand
CTCTTTCCAAAATTGAGATAGTTTTTCCCTGGTGAGTTTTTGGTGTTTATTATTCTGCACTGCTGTGGGTGTGCCTAGTGCTTAGAGGATTAACTGGCTTGTCAAAAATTGCTTGTGCTCAAAGGACCCCTGCTATAAAAACAAGATTTAAAAAAATAAGGGAAGCTGTGAGCTTTGGTAGCTGCGTGTGCCCCAGGTAATTTGCAACAGCCTTGTCCCTGGAGCAGAGGAGGAAAGTAGGTACCTGCCACGGGGCCATGCTGTTCCCTGCGTTATGGGAATAAAGCAGTGTGCTGTGGTTATCCAGTGTGGTTCCACTTGGCTCTAAGCAAAGAGGAGCTTCCCCACCTATATCCTGCAGTAACCATCCCTCGGCAATGTGATGCCTTTGTATTTCATGTGCGTGGCATGCAGACTGTGGGGATTCAAGCTGAGACTCTTTTGGCCAGCTGTGTCACTTGGAGCCACGTCTGTTCCCTACTGATCCCCATGTCCTGTCTTACTCTGAAGGCATGGAACTGGGGACAGGCTCTCTTGTCCTCCAGCCCCCGCACCAAAGCGATGTGCAAGGACCTGGCAGCTGCCAGGCTGATGGTCTGGGGTGTCCACGTGCCCCATTGTGCATCTCGCAGAGTCTTTGGGAGGGGGACAGGGACTGGCTCTTCCTCTGCAGCCTGTGTCAGTTATAAGGGAAAAGGGGAGCAGAACATGTCAGCTCTCAGACACCCATCTGCCCACCTTGGGGAAGCTACACACACACCTCTGCCCACGGGGCTGCTGGACGCAGACCTGACCCTGACTTGGGGTGCCTGGGTAAAGGACATAGCTGACGCTAGTGCTGCAGCTGCTCAGGTTTTGGTAAGTCAGCTTTAGCAGTTTGGCTTGTTGAGATCATTTGGTTTTGACGCAAATCCCACTATTGTCTCTGCCTCTATTGTCCCTGTTTCCTTTGTGCTGCTTCAGGTCTCTAAGCAGTTTTGGTGCATGAAAACTGCATTTTTTTGGATGTAGGAAATTAGGAGGCTCAGCAATGGCTGGACGGGCTGTTTTTCCCTATGGGGCCATTTAGGACACTGCTGGCCAAAAGACTCTGAGCACACACCCTGTGAGCTGGAAATCCCATGGGGGTAGTTGCTTGAAGAGTGAAATGCTACCTGGAGTGCTGCCCTGAGTGCTGATGAATGCAAACATCAATAGCAAAACCTAAAATTCCGAGCGATTACCTTTGGGATTGGATATTGAGTAGGGGCAGGAGCTTCGTCTCTGCCAAAGTCAATCAGAATTCCACATTTTGGTATATCTGCTGCCCAGATACCGTCAAACAACTGTCCCTTATCCAAGTAGAAAAATTTCCCTGGGCCATGCTTCTTTCCGTCTTTCCAACCTCCTTCGTACCGATTTTCATTTGCTGCAGTTAAATACATGAACAGACCATGAAATTTGCACCGTTTCGTTAAGGGGCTACAAACAAAACCAATCAACACAGCAAACCGACAGAAGAGGAAATAATCTGTTTGGCTCCTCTTAGTAATTTTGAAGTGTCTGTGGCACGGTGTGTTCTGCTTCTGCAGTGCTCCATTTGCTGTGCCACAGAGGGAGAAAAGCTGCAGGAGAAACCCAGGTTTGCCCACTTGGAACAAGAACTGCGTTCACCTGCTTTGTTTTCCTGGTAATGCTCTTTTTTTGCTGACACGCAGAGTGAGTGAGCTCAGGGTAAGACAAGTTGTGGAGTCACTTTTCATAACATGAAAAATTACAGGACAGAATTTTCGGATTTGTCACTGCAACAAATCACGCAGGATCTCTGGCTTTAAGAGGTTTGCTTGTCTGGGCAAGGAACAGCAGCACTGCCTGACTGTTGTCCAGTCAAAATAATCTTGATTTCAAATAGTACTTGTAGTTATGTTTTTCCTCAATGAATTACAGAGAAGGAATTGCTGTGAGTGTCTGAACGGTTCAGGCAATCAGTTACAGACTTTTTCCAGCTGTACTGGATCTCTTGGCATTTTTCTGCAAGTTGAGAGAGGTTTTTTTGGTCTCTGTGCTGCTCTCCAGGAGTCCATTCCTCTGTCACCAACAGGGAAAGCAGAGCTGCAAGGGGAAGAAAGCAGCCTTGTCCAGGGATGCTGGTTGAGAAGGGGCATCATACGCACGGTGATATTGGGGCTGGGATACATCCAGGCCTCCCTGCTCTCAGTAGGAGACTCCTCTGCTGTCCCCTTTTCCCAGATACGGTGTTTCTAAGCCAAAACTCACAGGGATTTCTGATCAAGTTACTTAGTGGAAATATCTTTGGGTCTTGGCCGACCTCTGCCATTCTTCATGGCAAGAAGTGGCTGAAATACCAGGGCACCCAGCACAGTGCCTCAGAGGTAGCTGGGGATTGCCAGAACATTGTAAGGCAAGAGGGAAAAATGAAAAATGCTTCTGGGGGGTGTGGCTGCTCTGGTTTACAGGTTGGAGCCATGGTGGTGATTATCTCCAGCTTGCATCTGGTGGTGTGCTTATCTGCAACACTGCCCTGCCCTGCCTGCTGGTGGGAGCAGCTCAGCTTCTGTTCTCCAGCCACCAACAACTCAGAAACCACCAAAATTACAGACCTGGCTGTGATGGAGGGGCCATCAAATGCACTGGCTGCACCGCAGCACCTGTCTGCTCCCATCCGCTCTGCTACCAGAGCATCTTGGAGGCTGTGTTGCTCACAGCCAAGATCTCCTCTTGGACATGCAACGCTCCAGTTTAAAAGCCGTTTGTCAATGGGCTTGTAGCAGCGGCAGCAAATCAGCACAGTGCTCTCAGCTCCTCACTGGGCACGCTGCCACTACAAGCAATTTAATCTTGAGCTGCAGCTCATCGTGACCTCCATGAAGGAGGTCCTCCTTTTCTTTCACCATTGCAAAGCTGCCAGCACATGGGCACACTTCCAGCGGCTGAGCTGAGTATGTTAAGCTTGTGGGTATGAAATAATTGCTCTGGCTAATTTTAACCAAAAGGAATCCAGCTCGCAATCGGTTCCAGGCTATGCTGGAGGCAACCAGCGTCTGAAATGGTGCATCAGCCTCAGCTCAGTCCTGAGGCACTGTCAGTTTATAATGTTGAGGGTGGCTTTGATGGGAGCGAAGCAGATCAGTGGAAGGAGTTGCCCCTGGAAGTGGGTGCTGATTTCATCTGGCTGAGCCACTGGTCCAAAGTGACTTTACAATCAACAGAGAGAGAGAGCAGTCGTGCATGTGATGTGCAGTGAACGTTGTGCTTGTTCCTCCTAGCTGCTTTGCTTAGCTAATTACTAGCCTTGAGATCACTTTCAAGAAAAAAAAAATAGAATAGATGAATAATGATATGGAGATAATATTTCTTCAAGTGTTCCTGGAATGCAGTGACTTGTATTGCAAAGAATTGGGATTCTTGGCTTAGGGGGGAAATGTATTAAACTCCAAGCAAAATAAGGGGTAAAAAAATTCCAAATTTCTATTTTTATGCTGAGATTGCCCCCAACATTCTCAATCTTTAATGTGCTCAATGTTATTTCTGGGAACGGATTGTGTACTAATGAAACCTCTGCGTTCACTCAGCATAAGCCAGTGTTGGAAGGAAGAGAGGGGATGGAGTGAACGCAAAAAGAAAACTCCCTCTTTTTTCTGTGCTGGAAACTGGACTCTGGTATGCAGCAGTTAGAAAGTATGCATGGCAAAGTGCCTGGCTTGAAAAGAGAGATTTTCTCTTCTCTGACCCAACAGTATATTACCTCTAACCCTAACCATTCCAGTCATTTAAATGTAAATCACAGCAGAACTTTCATGCGTGTGAGCATGAGCAGCACAATGCCGGCACTTGCACAGCCTATGCTGCCTCCAGCCCCAAACCAGGAAGGGAGGGATGACACAGGGGGGCAGCCACAGCCCTGATGCAAGGCTGCAGCAGGACATGTGATGTGGCATCTAGAAACCTGGACTGTAGAGGCATCAGAGCACCGCAACACCAAATACCTTGAAGGGAGCAGGCAGACACGCTGGGTGAGGGTGGCTGGTACTTACGAAGCCGCAGCATCCCCTGCCCGCTGGGCTGGTCAGCCAGCCACTGCCCCTCGTAGATGGATCCATCCCGGTAGTACATCCGTCCCCAGCCGCTCCGCAGCCCACTGCTCCACTCGCCCTCGTAACGCTCCCCGCTGGGGTAAAGCGTTGTGCCGTAGCCCTGGAGGGCAGCACAGAGATGGCTGGTTAGAAGCTTCTGTATTGAAAGGGGTCAGTGTTCAAGTTGGGGATATTTCTTTCTTGACATGCTACTCCTTTTCTTAGTATTCTTACACGTCTGCTGGTGGCCCAGCTCAGTGGCAGTTCTTGTGTTGAAGGAAACGGGAGGTGATGGTATGGGATATTTTTTTTGGCAAATTATTTTATTCCCACAACAAAATCCCAGGCTTGTATATCAGTGTGTTATCATTGGCAGGATCACTGCTGATATTTAGCTAAAAGCGGGTTTTACTAATATATAAACCTGCCTGTGGGTATGCAGCATAGAAAAGACCTGCCTCTCAACACAGGGATTTTATGCCTTTCAACCCTGAGGATGCTTTGTAGAGGCCAGTGTGTCCCAGGCTGGGCACCTCCTTCCCTTGCCCCTGGGCAGACCAAAGGTCTCTACATGATGCTAACCATGGAAATGGTTTTGCCTTCTCCTCAATCCATACCCTCAAAGGCATAATGTCCTAAACAGCCCCTTGCCTTGCTTCCTTCCTTCTTCACAAGAAACCAAAGGCAGCCCTGAAGGCTACCTGTGGTGAGACCTGCAGGCACAGGCAGTGATGCCACATGTGCCTCCCTGCAGCTGGACACCGAGCCAGGCTCCCAGGATGGCAGGCGTCACCCCGGCAGGGTGGGTGAGCTCTGACGTTGAGCAGTCTCCGCTCTTTGCTTTCTCTCCTCAGGCTCGATGCCACTGGCAGGTTTGGCTGATGAACTTCTGAATTAAGACCACTGGGTGTGTGCAAGCCAGGGACCCTAAGAGAAATCCAGAGGTATCCCATATACCAGGGAGTGATACCAGTAAGAAATATTTGCATATTACTTTTTTCCCATAGGAATAAAGCATTATTTTATCTCTGAACAAAAAATAAAATCAGTTCTGGAAATAACTGATTTTTCTGAGCATTAATTGTATTAAGCTGCATGGGTGTAAAGGGGAGGCTTTTGTAGAAGAAAAAAACAACCCTAGTGATATTTGGATGTCATTATAAATCTTTCCCCAAAGCTCAGTCATGCAAAATATATCCTCAAAGAACAGGAGGGGAAGCTGCATAGAGCTGCACACCAATTAGAAGCATAAGAGGCTATTAATTTAATTTAAGAGCAGACACAAAGCTGAACACAAGGTTTCCTTTGGCAGATCAGAAAACGTTCCTACAAGGATTTTGCACATAAGATTGCAGTAATTTTTACCAGATGACTTCCTCATTATGTTCCCTTTAGAAAAAAACAGTGATTTATGTGACAAGCTTCATTTCCAAAAGAACTCATGTTATTTGTCTAATATACTGTAAAACTCCCAGAAGAAGGTACATTTTCCTGCAGTGCTTATAATAAAAGTTCCTCCAACTGCTTCAAGAATGAGAGGAATGAAAGAGATGGGTGGGGAGGATTGAGACATGGGGTATGAAACCTCTCATCCTGCTTGGCCGATCTGCAGGTGAGTCCAAGCAGCGATGGCTGCTCTGTGGCAGCTGGTGGGAGGTCGGGGCTGTAGCCCTGTCGCCAGCGGATGGGTGGGATGGTTCCATCTCCAGTGGGGAGCCAGCGGGCAATGTGGCGTTCTCAGCCACGTGTGTCTTTTTATGAATGATGACTTTTACTCTTGAAGCTTCCTGGGCTTTCTGCAGGTTCAGGCAAAGATTTAAAGAGAGCCTAAGCCCGGAAGAAGATTTGTTCCTGTAGCTTCTGCCTGGAGTCACGCTGCTGCTTCCCTATTGCTGGCCATAGGACACAGTACAGCTCCTGCAGCATCTGATGTGGAGAAGTGAGTAATGCTAGGAGCAGTGAGACTGGGGAGGGCAGGGAGAGAGGGCTTAAATACCAGAGCTTTTGCTCCTGCTTTTATTCTCTTGTTCTACATATTAATTTCCTCAAATCCCTTCAATTCAGCCTCAGTATTTGAAAAATCAGTATTTTAAGTGATCTTTTTGCATGTGTGCACCTAACTCTTCATGACGTTTTGGGGAATGCTGTCTCACTGCTGGCAGGTGCAGGAAATCTCACTTACGCATTTTCGGTCGTTTTCCCACCAGCCTGTATACACCTTCTTGTATTCCTTGGTTACAGGGTCAGGAATGCTGTATGAGCCATAACCATCCCGCTTCCCAAACTTCCAGTCACCGCTATAAATAGCTCCAGTCCGTTTCCATACCTGTGTGCCTTTACCTGGTTAACAAACAAGAGGAACAATGGGGAGACCATCACGGTTTTTAGGAGAGGGATTACAGGGCTGCCTTCCCACAGCTCCACCCCAGGCAAGGCAGCATTGTCTGCGCCAATGCCAGTTTATGTCTAGGATTCAGTTTAGCTTCCCAAGTCAGATGCGTCATTAATCTTCATCAGGGGCTTCCTGTGTGGCCTTTGCTGAACACACTTAAATCTTCCCAAATCTTGGTTCTCTGCTTGTAAACAAGCCTGTCCTGCTCTGACTGCTCAGAGCTCGGTCAGGGTCTCCTTCCCCTGCTCTGTCTCCTGCAGCAGCCACCACGACTTGAGGATAAATTAATATTCCTGAAGCCAAGTCAGGAGCCAACAGAGCTTCAGGGAGTGTGCAGCCAGGACACATCCCAGTGCGTGGATCTGACTGCAGTTGGCTGTGTTTGCAGAGGACTTTTAAACATCTATTGTCTAGATGTTTTGGGTAATTGCCCCTGATTGCATGCAAAAGGTCTTCAAAGTACCTCTTAGAAATATTTCTGAGTACATTTTTGCATGACTTATATCAAAGACAGAGAGAAAGGGAGAGAGAGTCATACATGAATGAATGGTCTTCCAGGAGCATATACAACTCCTGACCACTCCCTGCCCCTAGGAACTTTTGTAAAGACATCTAAATCGGTGATTTTCTCAAAATGATCTATCTTACCATGTTTCAAGTTGTCTAGCCATTCTCCAGTGTAGCGATCCCCATTTACAGCATAGACCGTGTGTCTTAATCCACATTTCTGTGCTTTCCCATCCCATTCATGCCAGAGAGGCTCTGTAGCCCTGGGGTATTTTACAATGGGCATGTTGTTCGTGGCTGGAGAGGAAAACAAACAGTTGTCAGTAATAGATTAAAGAGAAATTACTGAGGTAGGTGCAGGCAGAAAAGTCTATTTGTGAGCTATATTTTAATATGCACCCAAACCAGTAATTGATGTCTGGCTTTGGAGAGGTAAAATAGAGACATAACAAATAGAAGGTATCTAAGAATACTGAAGTTACAAACCAGCACTATCTGGAAATAGGCAAGCAGCATAGCCTGACCTGTTAGAAAATGTTAAATAAGTCTCAGCAGGTCAGGTCTGTGGTGGGCATCAACCTCTGTGCCTGCCAGAGGTCTTTGGGGAGTACAGGGAAAGGCAGCCTCTTCTCCGTACAGCTGAAACCCTGACGGGCTCCTTCCCACAGCTGCTCCACTGCCATCTCTGCACAAGATGGGAGCAGTTGTTTAAGCAACTTAGAAAATTATTTGTTTGCTAGGAAATATCTAAGGACAGTAGAAAACATTCCCAAGATAGAGCAGGTCAGGGAGTTGGCTGGTGTCCCTGGGACCCACCAGAAGCTTCACGTGCCCAGCAGTGACATAGCCCAGGCTCCTTTACTGATAAAAATATCAGTCCTGCAGGTGTCTTGTTAAAAAGGGTCAAACCTGCAGTTTCTATCTACAAGGAGGCTTCAGACTTGCCCAGCTCATCAGTCAAACAAACTGCCAAGGAGGTGGCTTCTGAAGTGGGTTTTACAGCATGGACAGCAGGCAGGTGATTGTGGGCACAGTGGGCGGGTGATTCAGGTGTCAGAAGTCTGGAGGAAAGGATCAGCATGGGGGAAGAGATGGGATAAGAAGCTGGTTTGGCCCACCAATACAGAGAGGACAACAGCAGAATACAGCGTGGTGGTGATTTCTGGGCATTGCTGGCGGAACAGTTCACTGTTCAGTGCAGTGAGAATGCCGGCATGGACTCAGAGGTGAGAGTGGTGTCCTATAAACCATAAATAAATGCCAAGAGATGGCTGTAGAAACAAAAAGCAGGTTTCTATGAATGCTGACAACATCCAGAGCCTGGCCAGAGCCCAGTGGGGTGGGATGCTCTGCAATTTTGTCTCCTGGGCTCCCCCTTCTGTCCTGATTTGCTGGACTGAGACATATTTGGTGATTTTTCTGCACCTCTCCCTTCTTGGGTATGAACAGAGCTTCCACCTCTGCTGCGCCACAGGTGCTGTGGAGCCCAGCATGGGGGAAAGCTTGGAGGAGAGGGGAAAGGAAGGCGCTTCAGGTCATTGCTAGGGAACAAAAGCTAGAAATTATATCTAAGCTTAGTTAGCTTTCATCCTCAGTTCTCCACCTAGCTGTGGGAAATGGTCATTCAACAGCTAATTGGGGGATACCATTGCTACAACAAAAAAGATTTCTGTGTCCATGATGAGCCTTCCTTCCCCAAACACAGCTGCGTTGTGTAGTGTGTCCTGCATGGCTCCTTACCATGGGGCTGAGGGGCGCGTGGGCAGGGCTGGGGGAGCACAGGCAGGGCTGGGGAACCTGCCCGGGCACTGCATTGTGAGCTCGGACCCAGGGAGGGGTAAGGGTTCCTGCCTGGCTGTGGCAGCAGGAGAGGAGCTAGAGAGTGGGTTCACAGCTGGTCATTCCCCCTTCAGATGTCGAATGCAGATACCTCCTCCACTGACCTCAAGGAGAAGACACGAAGGCAAAGATCACCATGTTGCCAGCCGTCGAAGCAGATGTTTTGGGGACAAGGTTGCATGTGATGGCAGAGGAGGATTTGACAGTGGTGGTCACCGCAGCTGGAGTCCCCTGCCCATGCCACACACCTAGGAGCAACTTGTTTTGAGGACACCAAGGGCAGGATCTGTCCCTCAGTATGACGGAGTTGCAGCCTGCTGCAGATGATGGTTTTTCTGCAATGCAAATACAGGATACACCACAGCTGCTGAGTTCCTCCCTCACTTTTGGGCACCACAGCCCCTGGAGAGGGGGGCTCTTGACAATATTTGCCAAGGGCTGGGGGTTTGCAAGACCCAGAACCACACATTGCTGGCTCATGTCTGTCCTCCCCTTGCTGGGGGAGCAAGATATCTGAGCTACAGCTATGTGCACCCACCCTGACACCAGCCCTGACCTCTGAGCAGTTCATGACTCTGAAGAGAGGTCTCCTCACTAACCCTGTCAGATGGGAGCATCTCTGTCCCATTACCATATCTGGCCACTTCTTTAGCTCAAAGCTTAGGATTTAAAAATCTCGGGGAGGATTTCCAGCTGTGGGGGCTACCCCAGCACCCAGCTGTCTGCTCGCCATGCCCTCCAAGGCACAGCCCGCACAGAGCACTCAGGATAATGCAGGCCATCGAGAGCCACCTTTATTTGCTGAATTCCCTTCTCAATTTAGGACAGCGATGCCAGGTTTGCTTAATTGTTAATGTAGCCAGTATTCACCACCCTGGATGTTTTTAGCCACCTACTACAAGGGTGTGGGGAGGCTGGCAGCAAGAGGCAGGCGGTGCAGAGCTGCTCTGGCTTCTCTGCCACCACTGCTGCACTTGGGGATGAGGATCCTACAGAGTCCTGTGTCCTCCTCCAGACACTGCTCTGTGCTGTCACTTCAGAGCTTTGTCGGGTCTCTGGTAAAATGCAGCTTTAGTTTGCACAGCCCTACGGGAAGCCCAGTTTTTCCCCCTGGCCCTTCATAGGACTTCAGAGCGATGCAATTTAGCTAAGACTATACTTTTTTTCAGTCGTGCATCTTAACCTACTGAAGAGCAAGGTGAAAAATACACCCGGATGCAGAGAAGGGGCTGCTGGCTGTCCCTGGCAGCACCCTGCCTGCCACTGCACCACATCCATGCCAGCTCTGCCTGCGCAGGAGCACCCTGCCTGCCACCCAGCCCCGAGGATGCCTTGGGTGAGTTCACCCCTTGCACTGACCCCCACGGTGCTGCCCTATGCTGGGGTCCCTTTACCAGCACCCTCCGGAGCAGCCGAGACACCCACCTGTCCTTACTTCTCCCCATGGTGGTGTCTCCAAGTGGCATGCTCAGGGTGCCTTTTGTGGCTCCTCCCCAGTGGGACCTGGGTGCCAGAGCAGCGATGGAGGGCGGACAATGGGGAAAGCCCACGTGCTTGGTTTGCAAAGCACCCTCAAGTTTGGCCCATGCTCTCCTGCTGTCCCCCACCCCGAAGCCACCCCGCGGATACCAACCTGCGCTTGGTGCTCACTGGGTGCTGCCGGCTGCATCGGCGGGGTAGTCATAGCAACTCTGCCAAACTCTGTCGCGAAGGGTCACGGGAGTGCAGGAGAGCTGCAGGAGAGCTGGAGGAGTGAGCGGCAGAGGGTGGAGAGGGGTGCTGGTGGGACACGGGCTCACCCTGCTTGTACCACAGTGAGCATGAGGGATGGAGCCAGAGCTGGGCTGCTCTGCAGAGCTACCGAGGGCATGTTGCTCTGTGGAGCTACATTTCTTTCGAGTAGAATATAAAATGCTGATGAGCAATGAGCGCTTTGTGCTTCATCTCTGGTTGGTTTTTTTATATGCGCAGCAGCAGAAGGCTGGAAATGAAAGCACTGATTACAGTACTGATGGGTAACAGATAAATCAGTCTTGCAAATATCAGAAGAAAAAGGAGAAACCCTCTGAAAATGCACATCAGATGTCTTAAAAGAGAAAGCTGAATAAACCTGACACTCATTACCTCATCCATTAAATTTCTTCCACAGCCATGGGGAACAGGGATTACCATTATGACCTTGTGGGTGTCTGTAATAATTTTCCCTGACAGGTGCTTAACCATGCACATTTCAAGTATAAGACCAGAGTTCTCGTGTCACTCCCATGAACCAATGCATTTGTTTATTGTCATCCTTTTACATGTTTCATGCACAACACTGGAGGCTGGATGGTAAAAATTTTGAGGTAGGCAAGGAATCTTGGGTTGAAACAAAGCATTTCTCTCTGCGGAGGTGAGATACAGCTCAGTCTTCCCTGTGGGTGTTCATCTGGGAAAGCATCTTTCAGGTTCTGCTGGTGACTGAGTGACAGGGAATACAGCGAATAGTGAAACTGTAAGGCTGCTTCACCCAGGACTGTCTCTGCCACAGTCAGTATGGGGAGGGGAGGAAAAAACCCTCCTCCTTGGACTTATTCCAAGGGTGAGCATGACTGAAGGCGAATACTTCATTTCCCATGACATGCGTGAGTGTCACAGAGTGGGAGGAGACAATGCTGCTTCCTGGGAAATCAGGTGGAGAAGGAAAATGAGCTGGAGGGAGGCAAGAGGTGCTCCACATCCAGCATGAGTGGAAATGACGGAGGGAGGTCCGTGCCACAGGAAAATACAAACATGGAGTTTCTGGTGCTGGATTAGATGAATTGGGAAGGTGGCAGCTGCCGGTGAGCGGGTGCCAGCATCTCCTCCCTGGCTGCAGGGAATATGCCGATGCAGCCGGGTAGCTCTGCATCTCCCTAAATCCAGGGAGATAGTAGAGGTGGAACTTACAGACTCTTCTTTAAGCAGGAAAACCAGACAGAAAACTATGGAAGTTGACCAGTTTAGGATATACTTATACAAGAGAAAATATTTCCTGTTATGAAAAATGAGATTAAGATGTTCAGGAAGGATTTATTCATACCCATTCATGTAAACGCATTCTGGTTTTGGGCAGAGCCTAAGAATTACCATGACAATTGTTCCTGTGTTTTACCATGGCCAGTTGTACGGGGTTGGCATGGGGGACAGGGGTTTATGGAGGGAATGAGAGAAACCCCTGAGGCAGAAGAAAAAATGTTTACTGCAGCCCAAAAATTAAAGACTTGAATTACAACCAGAAATAGGTCCTTCTGGAAAAGCATTGATTATTTTAAATATTTCAGCCCCTGTATTGAACTGCACTTAACTGGGAATTTGTCAATTAAAATAATCAGTTAATTCAGATAATTTAACTTGTCTATTTTTAAACAGCATAGGTTGTCCAAGGCTTTTGAACTGCAAGTCCAAACTAGGTATCACATAACCACAGCTTTTGCTAACCAGAAGTTACATACATATTTGAAACTCAATATATATTTGAAACCATTTTAGGGGCAATAAAGACCTTAAAAGGATTAAAATAATTAAGCAACAAGTTCAAATTCAGAAGTTGGGACTGAAAACTGCCTCTGCGAAAACCTCCAGATCTGGATGCAAGGGAGGAAAACAGTTGGTGATGTCTCCATTTCTGGGCGGTTTATTTAAACTGTCCCGAGAGAGCCAGAGAAAAGCAATTGATGGCCCGGGCAACCGGTCAGAGAGGGAAAAATGTAGGAATAAGGCCGGATTAGGCTGGAGAGAGCTGAAGAAAAGCAAACAATGGCCCAGATGAGTAGTCAGAGAGGGAAAAAGATATTAATAGGGCTGGAGCTGGCCTGAAAGAGCCAGTGAAAAGAAATCGATGGCCCAGGCAACCAGGCAGAGAGGCAGGAATTAAGGAGTAGGGCTGGAGCTGTCTCAAGAGAGCCCAAGAAAAGAAATCGATGGCCCGGATGACCAGGCAGAGGTGAAAGAATATATGAATAGGGCTGGAGTTGGACTGAGAGAGCTGGAGAAAAGAAACCATGGCCCGGGCAACCAGGCAGAGTGAGAAAAATATATGAATAAGGCCAGAAGTGGCCTGAGAGAGATGAAGAAAAGCAATTGATGGCCCGGATGACTGGTCAGAGAGGGAAAAATATGCAAATAGGGCCAGAGCTGGCCCAAGAGAGCCAGAGAAAATAAATCGATAGTCTGGGCAACCGGTCAGAGAGGGAAAAATATATGAATAGGGCCAGACTTGGCCTGGGAGAGCTGAAGAAAAGCAATTGATGGCCTGTGTGACTGGGCAGAGAGGGAGGAATTAAGGAATAGGGTCTGAGCTGTCCCGAGAGAGACCAAGAAAAGCAATCAATGGCCTGGGAGACCATTCAGAGAGGAAAAAGTATACAAATAGGGCAGTATGCTTACTGTTGCCGCATCTCTTGCAGTTACTGATAAACTAGACAGTGTATGATTAACCTGCCAATATTAACATTTGTGTGTTGCCAAGGCCTCTCTTTCTCATACTTCTGCAAGCAACACCTCCAATTATTTTGACTACTTACCCTGCCTATCTTTTCCACAAAGGGAGAGATAAAACAAGTAAGCTAGTCATCCAGAATGAGCAATATAGTCTAGATCAAGCTGGCTTAGAAACCCAACTTTCAGCTCTTTAGACAAATTTCTATGACACACCTCATGAACGCTTTCATGTGTTTGTCCTTTTCACAGCAAACATTTCTTACAGCTCTATATAGAACAAATTAAAAGATCTCCTTAACTCTCTGATAATTCCTTAAACATGAAACCATGCACAACTTTCATAGCATAACAGAGCTTTTTCTAGAATATAGGTGAAATTTTTAACAGAAATGGTCAATTCCATTGACTTGACAAAAAACAAGAGGTAAAGTCCTAGGATAAAATTCTCCTAAAATTGCTGATAAGGTGAAAGAGTACCATGCTATACAGCCATGTGCAGCTCAGAATCACCAGAAATAAAAAAAAATGTAAAAGAAATTTCACTGTGAGCTGGTGGAATTTGCTGCTCTTTGAGATCCTCAGTAATTATTTTCAAGGAGTTTAGGAATCCTTATGACATAACCCCCCTTACGCTTTGATACAATTTGAGAAAAAATATGTAATAAAAAGGAAACATTAACATTTTGAAACAATATAGTCAATAGCTATGCAACTTAATTTTTGTACAATCAAAATGTTAAAATTGTTGGTGTTCAAAAGAAAATACTTATAAAAACGCCAAATCATTCTAAATGCTATTGCAAGCCAGAAGAAACATCATTTGCTATGCCGTTATATAGGCAAAAATTGGAATTACATAAATAACCAAGGTTTTATTATTAACATGTATTTTTTCTCAGTTCTTTAGACTCACAGCATTTGCAGTAAACCCCTCTGTAAATAATTGCATTCTGTGTTTTATGAACTGAAAGTACAGCTCCCGAGAGTGAGCTTGGGCATTTACTGAGGACTTCAGTACAACCCCACTGCCCCATCTGTCCCTACCCCAAGACTTGTGGGTGGGGAAAAATCCCCTGGTATGAGTAAGAGCAAGCAGAAGACTTTGAAAGCAGGAACAGCACAGGGCATCCACCACACATGAAAGCCCCAGGAAAACCTTTTTCTCTGTAGCAGAAGACATGTAGAGCTACATCTCTGGCTTCACTCAACAAGAAAGGAGCCTCTGGGAACCAGAGGTGACTTTTCAATGACTGCAACACTGACTGTGGAGTTGTTCTGTGTCAAAGCTGAAACCTGAGGGATTAAGATCCCAGTTGTCCCATCCTAACTCATTAGGGAATTTTTACCTTCTTTGATTACATCATTGTCTTACAGTTGCTGGCTGTTTCAAGCAGAGCCTTTGGGACCAGATGCTCTATTCCAAAAGCCTCTGCCAGGGCACAGTATCTCTTACTGCCTTTTCACCACTCCTGGCCATCAAACATACCCATAAACACCAGACAAGAAATACCCTTCCTTAGTACAGTCTAACTGATAAATAAAGCCAGAATAGCAGAATTAGGCTTCAAAATTTGCCTATTTTTCATCTAATAAATTATATCCTCTATACCAACGAATCTGAAACAGAACAGAACATACTTTACTGATAATAGGTAACAGTACCTAAACCTCATACCAGCTGCTTTTTGTTTTGTGCAGATTATGGCAGAGGTACTCCTCAGTCTGTATCATAGAAGTGAAGTATTTTACTGTTCCTGGAAAACTGTTTACATTTTTTTGCCTGAACTGTTCTCCTTTCCCTTTCCAAAGCCCTCACTACCCCCCAAGTGCAAACTTCCTCTGCTTTGAAGCTTTCCCCTGTGGACTGGACCAGATGCAATTATTTCCTGAAATATTTAATCCGGCAGTGTTAACTTTGGCCAGCTGAAGTAAATATAAGTGAGTGAATACAAAATAGTAAAAATTTAACTCTGGTCCCTGGAGCCAAATGACCACTGCCTTACCAGCAGGCAGGAGACAGAGACACATCACACACTGGACAACCAGCCCCTAGCCAGAGATGACCGGCTTCCTATCAGACCTGGTAAGTAGTTGGTGGGGTATTTATGTCTGTGACATTTTTGTAAGCTACTAGTGTTTCAAAGAAAACAAAATCAGTACCTCAGTAAAAACAACAAGGCTCCTATTCACTAAACGCCTCTTGGAAGAGATTCTGCCCACCATTTTGAGGTATTACAGATGTTTTTGCACTTCATATGCTCTGCCATCCATCTTTGTCATGTTTTTATCAATATGTTAATGTTTCCTAGATGTTTCAATTTACTTGAAAATATTTGCTTACCTTCAAATATAATTTGCTTTCTTTACCTGATGAAAAAAGAGTTTTGTTAAATATATCACTAACTATTTAGTGCAAAAGATGGCAAGCAGAGGTTTTGAAATGCAGGGAACAGGACTGGATGTTGGCAGCTGTGGCAACCTGACAAGGATGTTTGTGGGAGCCTGCAGCATTTATATCCGGGCTATGGCTGAGTCTTAAACCCTCACACGTCAGTGGGGCAGCTCCAATTAGGACAAAGCCTCTTTGAGAAAGAGCTCTCAGCTCCTGCTGGGCACACTTAACCGCTCATCCAAGAAAGAGGAACATGGCAGGGCACGTCTGAAAGGCTGTTGATCTTTCATACATTCACAGCATATTTGCTGTCCTGCTGCAAAGGCTGCTGTAGAGTAAACCTAAGTGCAGTGCTGGTTGTACATTTTCAGATCTGTAATCAACCAGACAAAAAATCAGAAAAAATATCAAAGTGGGATGCCTGTTCTCAAAGATCCCAAGAGATTAAGATGACCATGCTGCTTGAGACAGGCAGGTGGGACAAGAACTGATGATGGTAACAAGAGCTAGAAACAACACTTTCCTCCTACAGCATATCTTGAGCAGAACCACTGCAGAAGGGAACTTCTCTCCCAAAACCTTTTCTTGCTGTTCCCTCCTCTCCATCTAGGTAAAAACCCATGGATTTCCAACGGCTGCCACACTGACAGGGATCTGAGTGGAAACACATGCTATGAGCAACACCACTCTGGGTTTTTTTTCCCCATTTCAGACTTCTTTTTTTAAATTTTCATCTGCTGTGGGTGATTTCAGGAGGCTTTGCCACACAACTTGTGTTGAGGGATCACTGCCCACTATTCAAAGACCTGAAGGATAGCTAGCACAGCAGCTGCTCTCTCAGATACGATAGGAAAGGTATGGATGCAGAGAGCCTGGTCACTACTGTGGGCACAGGCCTGAGCTGCAGGTAGCCTGGCCACTGTCCAGATAGCAGTAAGACCTCTCCCCAAAACCACTCTCACATGTTTTAGCCCTGGAGTGTGGAATGACCTTCAGCTTGCTACTCTGTTGGCTAATTATTGAGAAGGGGGGAGAAATGTAATGGTTTCCATAGCTAAAGTCTGCATTTCCTTGAGTTAGATGCAGGGAAATCACAGGAGGATGTATCTTTCACATCAGGGCAAGTAGAGGGCACATGCCTATCTGCAAATCCCTTGAACAAATGAGAAGTTTCTGGAGAACGAAAGACACATTCCAAGACCAGCCTGATGTGGCTACAAGCTTAAGAAGATTTTGTTCTACCTCTGCAGGTACAGTACCGGGGGCTCTTTCAAATTCTCGTTGTGCTGGGGATTGGTGGAACATTCCAAATTGGTCTTCAAATTTCTACAATCACCTACATGTCTCAGGTAGGCAAAGACACACATGGCACAATGGTTAATGGTGGCACCGAGTCTACGTTCCTGCTTGAGGATGCTCCTTTCTGGCAGTCAGCAAGGGTTTACTCACAGTATTCTCCTCTCACAGTTCTTTCCCATTACTATGCTATCATGTAAAGCAGAACATGTCAAAGTGTTGAAAATAGAAGAAAAGAGAGAGACCTGCAAGTTGTTGTTTATAGAACTGTTCCTCAGAAGATGCACACTGACTGGGGGGGGCATCTGTCTCCCCTATAAACCTACGGCACATGTGGCTACTTCAGTGGTCTCATTTGACCCTATTCTTCACTGCAAATCCGTGCTTCAGTCCCTCAGATTTCAAGGACAAAAAACCCAAAGAACAAACTCCTTTTAATGTCAGAATGAACACACCATACTCTTAATATACAATATGCCTATTAGCAAATGCTCACTTTTAGAGTCTTATGAAATAGTGACTTTAGCTGAAGCAACAAAGTTGTGTTCTAAATATAATAAAATACATACGCTTGTGTCACAGTTATTGTTAATGAAAATTCTTTTTTCTGTCTCAGCATGTTAAGGCTTTCATTAATGAAACTTGGCTGGAGCGATATGGCTACCCCATCCATCAGGATAACCTCTTGTTCCTGTGGTCTATCACCGTGTCCATCTTTGGTATAGGAGGTCTCTTGGGTTCTTTAGGAAGTAGATACCTGACTGTCAAGTATGGCAAGTATGTATGTTTAAAGACAATTTCTCAACTGAATCTTAGCTTAGGGAAATGACAGTTGAGGTTTTAAATGTGAGACAGGCTTTTAGGCTTAGTCATGGCTGTAATACAGCCAGCTCAGCAGTGGTGTCAACAGATTTTGCTGCTTCTTGTCCTTGTCCTGTGGCACAGGCTAATCAACTCTACTGCCAGCCTGTCACACCAGATGACAGGACAAGGGGTAATGGTTTTAAACTAAACCAGGGTAGGTTTAGACGGGATATAAGGAAGAAATTCTTTACAATGAGGGTGGTGGAACACTGGAACAGGTTGTCCAGAGAGGTAGTGGAGGCCCCATCCCTGGAAGCATTCAAGGCCAGGTTGGACGGGGCTCTGAGCAACCTGATCTAGTTAGCCGTGTCCCTGCTCCCTGCAGCGGGGTTGGACTAGATGACCTCTAGGGGTCCCTTCCAGCCCAAAACATTCTATGATTCTATGATTCTATGCAGTTACTCAGGTTGGGTTAGAGTTGATAAGGAGGAAAGGCAGCCCACTGGCTGAAGACAGAATGGGTTTTTTGGAGATGCTACTCAAAATGTAGTAGCATTGAGATGCTCCTAAGTGCTACATGAATGTGTTCATGATGGATTTTCAAGTGCAGAAAACCTTTAAGACTTCTCCGCTACAAACCCCAGAAGTGTTCCCAAACTCCCAGGTCTAGCTGCATGCCTAGGCACACTGTGAATCCAGAGTATCCAGTGCCAACAGTGTGCAAGGGCTTATTTTGCCCTGGACCACGTATGCATAATTTCACATAACTAGCAAGACAATTTCACCCAAGTCATCCTACATGCCAGGAGCCTAAGAAAGAGCCATTTCCGTTCTGATTTACAAAAATTCTTTTTATTTTCTTGCACTTACAGAAAGAAATGTCTCCTGTGCAATAATCTGCTCATGATAGTGGCAGCATCCATCATGGGCTGCAGTAAAATAGCCCAGTCCTTTGAGATGATTCTAATTGGACGCTTCATGTGTGGAGTAAGTGCAGGTAAGTGGTTTGTCCCACAGGTCAGCAGGCTCTCCCAAAATTTTACAGCTTTATTCAAGTTAAATAATAACCCTCCACTAAGGAAATAAAATATTAAAGTCAGAAGATCTTCTATAACACTCAGCAATAAAGAGCGTAATTACTACTAATTTCACTGATACCAAATGAAATTCAGCTTTGCCGAGTGCATAAATATTCAGAGCTATCAGGAATGTTTTGATACAATATGAAACACGTTTTTTTTTCTGATGGATAATATGTATAATATTATCTTAATTTTGGTTAACAGTACTGGAAATTATATGGTATATAGATTAAAGCTAGTATTCTCATAAGGCTCCAGAGAACCAGGCTGTTCAAGGCCATGGCCATTTAATTTTGACTCTGAACATATTTCAGGAATGTTCTACAAGTAAGTCCTTGGGGTTAGTACAAAGAAAATTAATATCTTTTTTTCAAATAACCAGGTTTTGTACATTTTTCCTCTGACATACAGCTGTACTGAAGAACTACAGTTGTATTTTGAGAACTACTCACCGACTGGGGCCCCACAGTGGTCTAGAACCTGTACCATGCTTCATGCAAAGACCTAATTTTTGTTAAAGAGAAGCATAGAATTGTTTAGGTTGGAAAAGACCTTTAAGATCATCAAGTCCAACCGTTAACATAACGCTGCCATTCCACCACTAAACCATGTCACTAGGAACCTTGTCTGTCCGTAGTTGTAGAGAGCAATAACATCTCCCTGACCTAAAAGAGATTGCATATCTGTATTGCTTTACCATAGCATAAAGCCAGGAGAAGAACATGTTGTTTTCAAAACAGATAGGAGAGGCTGTGACTATCATATCATGAAAAACTTCGAGTTCCCAGACTAGTTTTCAGCACGTCTGGGTTATTAAGTACTTCACATACAGCTGGAAATATCAACTCCGCCTGAATTCATCAAAATTATTGCTGGCCAGTGGAAAAGAAATACTTTTGTCTCCCCCTAAATCATGTACAAATCAACACTGAATATAGCGGTATATATTTTAAACTGCTGTGGATCTACCATATAGCTCTTCTACAGCATTAGGTCAGAAAATGTTGAAATTATATGGGTTAACTGCAAGCGTATTAAATGTTACTACAGGATGTTTAGTTCTTCAGCACTTGCGTACTCTGTATCCTTTAAAATATGCTAAGGCTTACAAGAGATACTATGATGAGGTTATACCTACACCCCAAAGGGAAAACTGTACATTTGTTAAGATCAGGAAACTGCACTATGAAAAGAGGACCAAACACTTTTGTAGAAAGAGCTGAAAAATCTAGTACTGAAAAATCTCATATGTGGGTTGAGGTATGAGAAACAATTCAGTGCATGAAGCAGCTATGTTCTGTAATGCTTAATTATTTACATGCAATTTTATTTCCTATGGTTATGAATGTCTTCTTTCTTCTCTCCCATAATTCTCTCCCCACCCCAAGGCCTTTGTGTTCCTCTACATCATCAATATGTTGGAGAAATTTCCCCTAGGAAGCTGCGTGGATTTGCAAACTCTACTTCCTCTTTCTTTTGGTCACTGGGAAAAGCCGTAGGGCAAATTTCAGG
>NW_009260397.1:972353-993217 GCF_000687185.1 Egretta garzetta | reverse complement strand
ATTTTGCTTCTTCCTCTGCTTTTCCATCCATTGCCTTCTCTCCTCAAAACCAATGCAATGAACTTTTATTCTACACACACATTTTATCCCTGCTAGGGAGCTGCTGGGCAGCCAGTCCCTGTGGCCCATGCTGATGGCCTCCTGTGGACTTCCAGCACTGGTCCAGCTGGTCACTCTGCCCTTCTTCCCTGAGTCCCCGCCATATCTCCTCATGCATAAAGGAGACCAGGAAGGCTGCAAAAAAGGTAATTGAGGGCTCCAGGTTCCTGTTCCTCACTTGACTTGCAATTGTTTTATGATGTTTGCTCTCCCCATACGGAAATAAATAAACAGAACAAAGCTTTTCCCTGCTCAATTCCAAGATGACTCTCTGAATACCTACTAAGTATATTTTTGTTGTAGTCCCCGCATAGCACATGAAACTACTTCTCTCTACAGTTCTGTATTACAAAACTTTTCACATTCAGCTGACACCACCTGTGCTGTCAGTCTGATGATAGATGATAAATGGCTGTTTGCACTGCAGGGCTCCACAGGGCATCCCTTAGTTATCCCTCTGGTTATTGGCTGTGTACCATGCTCATACCCTGAGAGAAGGAAGAAGGGAGAAAAGTAGGACCCATGGGCAGGGAGTCATTGTGCACCCCACTAGGCCCCATTTTCAGAACAGGTCCCTCTGTGCCTAAGGGGACCAGGGCTCTGCAACACCCTATAGGACATCTCTGCCTCACACCACTGCCACAGCTCATGCACGCTGTGCTGCCAGACACGTGCATCACTTACTCAACAAACTCCTCAGGCAACAAGCAACAGAGACAAATTAACATGGCAGGTCTTGCTCTCCTTCTCCACAGCCATAAGGCAGCTTTGGGGTGAAGGCCATCACCAAGCAGAGATTGATGACATCATGAAAGAGAAGGCAACAATGAAAAATACCAAGATCTTGAGTGTCCTGGAGCTAATGAAAGACCAAGCTTTCCGTTGGCAGCTGTACATGATAGTTATTCTGACCGCCACAGTTCAGCTATGTGGCATCAACGCAGTTGAGTGTATTTCCCCTTTAAAGCCTCAAAACACTTACTGACAACCTTAAAGGAGACATCACGGCTCCCAGGAGTTCCCTCCATTTTTTCTGAGGCTTCTTAGGCCACAACTTGCTGTTTGCCAGCCCTCCTACAGGGCAGCAGCAGCAGTCTGCAAAGATTGGCTGGGCTTTTCATGTGACATCCCTTTGCCCAGCTCTTGGTCCTTGCTGGAGTTACCTTCCTCGGTAGTTAGGTTTAATAGCTATTTTTGGAAGCTGTTACAAGACCCCAGAACCCACTCTTGCAAATGAGCCCACCCTATATTGGCAAAATCTGTGGTGTAGTTTTAAGTTTCTGCTCCCTGCAACTGCTGCTATTTGCCCCCCAGCTGTAACCATCCTACGATGTTGGAATGGCAGTATGCTCACTCTACCTTTAAAGCTAATCAATGAGCATGCTCACTGTTCTGGCAGCTTCCACAATTCTCCCTCTCTTCCTCACAGCAGCACTTTTCTGGGATTGTTTTGAAGCTACAGCTTTGCAATTGCCTGCATGATTCTTCTACCTCTAACATCACAATGCAGCAACATCTGTAAAGGAAATACACAGCTGAGTCTAACACAGCTTAAACTGGAATCTTTACCATTTCAGCATATCTCCAAACAGTAGTAGAGATACTTAAAAAGAAAGGATGCTTATTTTACCCCCTTATCACTCCATAATCCATGCTCTTCTTTCCTGAGAATATCCTACAACAATGTAGGATGTCTGGATGGTCTCCAGAAGAGACAATATACCTGTCTGTTTCTGAAAGCACCTAAATCAGGACTCTGCAAACCTAATTACAGTGCAGCAGCTGGAGTTCCTTTTGTCCCAGCATTTTATCTTTTACCAAATTAATTAATTAATTACATTTTGTAATGTTTTTGTCTGCCAATAAAGTGAATACCACCAAAAGGAGTGCAGATTTCTAGCTCACTCCAAAGCTGAGCTGCATATTCCTTTGTTAGCAGCTCCTATCCAGGGCAGTGTCACACAGGTATGGGTAAGAAATCAATTATTTTTTTCTCTTACTCTTTTATGGTGTTTTCCAGATTTATTTCTATACATTTGAAGTCCTCCAGGCAGCTGGCTTTGATGAAAGAATGATCTCCTATATGACCCTCTGTGTTGGACTCTCTGAACTCGTAGCTACTGTAGTCTGTGTAAGTCACATTACTACAGGAATGGGTCACAATTTGCTTTTCTAGCACTGATACCAGTGTGATTTCTGTCCTTCAGAGCTCCATCATTGAGCGACTGGGCAGGAAAGTACTCCTAAGGGGAGGCTATTGTATCATGGGCTCACTGCTAGCTGGTATCACCGTGACTCTGTCACTGCAGGTAAGGAAACTCTTCTCATGGCAGATCTTTCCATTACCTATTCTGTTTCTAACCTCTGCACACAGGCAGGATCATGCTACTGAGAAAAGAAGGTTAGGCTTAGAAGTGCCAAAATAACTTCTGTGTTAACAACTTACCCTCTGTGAGGGGAATATCCTAAAGATGAAGCTTGTCTATACATAGGGTTAAACCCTCTCTCAGCAAGTACTCTCTTGTACTCCTGCCTTCCTTTCAACATGAGCCCATGAGCTCAGCATGGAGCGCATAAAACACTGGGAGACTAACACCAGTTCTCGATTTCCTCAGATTGCAAGGGCCAAACATTGGCCAGCATAGATCAAAATTGGTCCTAGGAAAATGGCCCTTTTATTCACACAGTTTTTTACAAGTAACAATAAAAAAACCATACTCTTTGCATGAGTTAATCTGAAATTTAACTTTGCTGCAGAAGATACTGGGAATGCACATACCTGCTCACAGGCTGCAGACCAGTTCCCCTCTGTAACACTGTGTCAATGCTGTAGCTTCTTCAGAAGCAAGTCTCCTGGGTTACTAGTATTCATCCAAGAGCTACTCTATAGATATTACTGTAAAATTAGCCTTGAAGCAAGGTGGCAGCAGACTTCTAGTTTTGCTTCATTCATGAAGGATCTTAAACATAGGAGACAGAAATCTTTTCTCCTAAAGCATCAAGTCTCATATCTTCTTGACTAAGATCTAGGAAAGTTCCTTTTCAGTACCAGTTATCGAACCTATCACTTAACAGAAGTAAAGAAATATATGATTTGGCTGTCCCATATCTCTAAGGGTTGGGTGAAGCACTGTGGGGTCAAGAAGAAAGGGGACAGGGCGGAAAAGTACTATTCAGACTTCCTTTAATTGAAGGCTTCCAAGCCTGACAGCTGCCAGCAAACCTGCTTCTCTCTCTGCTCACCTAACAAAAACCTCACTGCTCCATCCACAGGAAAAAGCACACATATTTCTTTGCCAGTTCCCCCACACTGTGTATTTTTTCTTGAGGTGACAGTGTTGGAAAACAAGCAGCATTTCTCACCGATCATTATCAACAGATTTCACCCAGAAATTTGTTATGTTTTTTTCCCAGGACTGGTATTTCTGGATGCCATACTGCAGCCTTTGCCTGATTATCTTGTTTGTAGTTGTCTTTGGAGTGGGGCCAGGTGAGTACTTTATTCAATGAAGGAATTGAGTCATGTGAGCTTATTAATATGGCTAGGAAAATACTGCATAACATTAGCATAAGTAAATTCATTTATCCTAATCTTGTAATAATTTAAACATTGTGTGTCCAATCATTGGCCAGAAACTTCAATGCCATCAGGTTTGGGTTTTGGTAATGAGAGGAATGGAAGAGAGCAAAAAGTACTCCTGGAAAAATACAGCAAAAATAGAGCAAAAGCAGCTGGATAAAAGATTTTTTTAAAAAAATACTAAGAAAAAAGAAAGAAAAACAAAAGCAGAGTTCTTTTAAATTCAGTGTTGTATAATGTTACATCTTATCCCACAAAGACAGCAGTGCAGAAGACCGAGTTTGGAGTAATTCTTTTCCTAGCATATACTACCTGCTCCTTTTTAATTTTTTTTTTTTTAAGCCTATTTATTTTTAAAATATTTGCCTTCCCGTGTGGCAGGGCTGAATTATTTTCCTAACTAAAAGTTGTTGAAGTCCTGGGACTTCAAAACATAACTGAAATGCCCAGGAAATGAATCCGGGAAGATCACTTACTGATGATCTAGCAGTATCATACTGGGAATTCTTGTTAGTAATAATAATTGTTATTACAACCTTACACAGCTTCTTTCATGAGATGTCAGACTTTCTCAGGTGTTAACTACTTAATTCTTGAATCTCCCAACAAATGTATTTGAATAACTTACCATTTTAATAAGCTGATGTCTAGCAGTTTATAAGATGCCACAAACATTTTTTCTAAAAAACAATGGCATACTCCAGTCTTTTGAATGCCAGTCCATGATAGTAGCATCTATTTGCTGACTGTGTAATGGTAACGTCAAATCCAAATGTTCAAATGAAACATATCAACAACTAATAATTCTTATTCTTCTTTCCTTTCAGCTGGTGCCACGGTTTCCATTAGGCTTGAAATTTTCAAGCTCTCATGTAGACCACCCGCCTTTGTGATCGGCTCAGTTCTCAGCTGGCTGGGTGTCTTTCTGATCGGAACAACCTTCCCGTTCATTGTGGTGAGTGACTTTCCCTGGGACACTCCCCAGGGCACTAAGCTTGAGTCGGCCATGGGAGCAGGAAGAAGAACAGCAGATGACAATGCCATGTCAGTCTAGAGTGGCCTTGGCACCTGCTCTCCCAAGCCCACTTTTGCAGCTGATGGGCCCTGATTTGCCCAAGACACTTATTCAGACTGACCTTGGCAAAGGTCAAAGGTCAAAATGCAGAAAACTCCTTATCAAATTGAAAGTACTTTGGGATCCAAATACAAAAACTGTGCCAAGAAAGTGACAATAGAAAAGATACACTCATCTTGCTCTCTTTCTCACTTTGCTCTTCCCTGCAGGAAAGACTCAAGCACTTCTGCTTCCTCATCTTTATGGGGGTCCTTTTCACTTCAGCAATAATTATCCACCTGTTCCTCCCAGAAACAAAAGGGAAATCAATCATGGAAATCACAGAAGAATTCAATAAGCTAAATTTTAAAAAGAAGCATGTTCCAGCAACAACAAACCACGTCACAGAAGATTACACCTTCTGCACCAGGCTTTGACCCACCGTTAGGGGGAGTCAGGCCTTATAAAAAGGAAGGAAAAAAAGGCATTTGTCATTTTCTGACTAGCAAGTCGGTCCAAATGGACTGTCAGCTTCCATATCTGTCACTTACAAGATTCCTGTTTTGCCAAACCAGCACCTTTCTCAAGCACTCCACTCTGGTCAGCTTAGAAAAGGGATGATGGCTGATGTTAATAGGATAGACTCACGTGAATTATGAGCATTTGGGCTTAACTTGCTGATGTGTAAATCTCTTCTATAACAGAGCAACTAATACACACTGAAACTACATGTAGAATTTATAAACATTCTGCTGACCACAGAGAAAGGGAAGATCTGTGATTCCCTCTCTCTCAATGATTTCTGAGTGTGTTTTCACAACTGAAATGGGAATAGTGAAGTTCTTGGCTTGCTATCTCTGGCTAGGGTTCAATCCGTAACAGATTAAAGACAGAATTTAGTGGAATAGAAAAGAAATTCTTTGTTTCTCTAGACTCAAGTGAATAATCAAACCTTGCCAGGTTCCCATTCATAATGCCCTGTTGTCCTTCTGTTATGTCTAGTTTGACAGACTTCAACCCTTTTGGACCGAAGTTTTTCAGGTCAGCAGCCCTCCTTGGTTTGACTTAAATTCAATTTTTTGCTAAAAAATTCAGCCATTTGATTCTAAGCCCAAACTTGTTCACAATAAAGTATGGGGGTAAAGTAACTACTCTCAAGAAATAGTGCCTTTCAGTTGCAATGCAGCTAAAAGGACTCATGGGTGGAATCTGGTCGCCATAAAACACAAGCGCCTAGAATTGTTTTAGATAATCTGTGCTGTCTTGCCCATCATCATCATCACCTCGAGTCTGTAGCTCCTTTTCCAGGATCAGAGTTCCCTCAGATATCTTATGGGCTATGAATCCCGTAATAATTTAGCTGCTACTTTCCTTTGTGTGACTTTTGGCTACCTGGACTCAGTTTACCCCAGAAGAACTGCCCCAGACTGGAACTCCTGGCTGTAACAGAACACCCATTGCTTTACAGTTTCTCCTAAAAACATCTGCACAGTACCTTGCTGTATGTGCAGCATAGTGTCAGCAAAAGCTCAGTCATGTCCTCCAGCTCTTGGATATATGCAGGGCTCCTGCCTACCACGTATTTCTCTATCATGAGTAAGAAGTGATCACATATCCTCATATTTCAGGGATGTGCAATTAGTACAGCCCCTTCAGTTACTGTTCACTGCAAGTGTAGATACTGATTGACAGCTGCAGACATGACTGTAAATATTTTATGCCTTGAATATTTTATCAGAATAATTTACACTAAAAGCGGGAAATGTAATTCTAACATAAGGGACTTCTAAGGCATTCCTTTAAGCATTTCCAACAACAATTTATGGCTTAATTTACAGGAGTTTTTCCAATTTTTACAAGCATGTAGTGTGCACAAAGATAAGAAAACAAAGTGAGCGACTATGTTAGAACATATCGTATGCAAGTTTTCTGACTTCCAGATTAAGTGTGACATAGCATTCCAATGATCTCTGCTGTAGGAATGGATAGAATATCATTTTCTACACTGATCTGTAATCAACAGCTGTGCTTGACTTCACATACTGCAGGCTTTCAAATCGTGAATGATCTTCAAGGGGATCTGAGTTCCTAATTCTTCTTCCTGATACACAGAGTTTAAAGAGTTTGTGAGCCTTATATGACAGCATGATCTTGTAAAGTACCACAGGCATTAATTTCACCAGCAACTTTTTTTGAAATATGCAAACTCTTGACTTTTCTTTAGAAAGTGTCTGATTTTATGCATGTTTCCCTCTATTAATGAGAGGCTCACAGTCCTAGTGATCAAAGCAATACTATTAGCAAAAACATGAAAAAAGCTAAGGCTTGCAGTGGAGCACACTATAAAAATTAAAATCTAAACTCTAGACTTGCACAGTAAAATAAGTGGTTTTACCTCTGGTATTGCTCTGACTGGCATATTTATTTCAACTCAAATAAGGCTATTCAAAATATGAATTTAATTGTTAGCAGTTAAGCCTGCTGCTTATTTTTATTTAGAAATGTGAATCATAATAAAAATATCAGATTGCCTTCTAATAAAACTTCTGGCCTCCACAAATGTTTCTTTCCCAACATGAGGATCTCCCTTTAAGGACAGCTGACTAGAAAAAAAGTTATTGGTGTGCATACCCTTCCATGACTGGGTTTTTCATTATTCCTGTCTTTAGTGTTGAGGTACACTTAAGACTTCACACTAAAAGATAATCTATGAAACATGAAGTGTCCTTAAAGTCAGAAAAGCTGAATAATTTTGTAGTGTTCCATATACATATAACATGATTAAAAACTACCAGTCATTTGGAGGCAACTACTAACATAGAAAGGAAATCTTAAATTTTTGCAAAACAGAATTCTCTTTTCCTAACCAGTCATTCTGAAAGCATCCTTCATTCCATTGCAACAATCCCTGAAGTCTTTGGAAACATAAGCAGATTGTCATCATGTAGCATTGTTGGAGTGACACTCTAGTGAGCCACTTCTCTGGTCTCAGTTATTCATTAGATGTTATTAGGAAAGCCTTCCCCATAAGATCCTCACCAGGAAGCGAGCGGATGCCCTATGGAACATTAATGTGACAACAAAGCGGAACAGCTATTTGGAGAACAGGTCAATCTTCGCCTGTGCTCAGTGAAGCAAGAGCTGTATTCTGGTAACAGTCTGGTCAAGGGGTGAAACAGCAAAAAGATATGGTTCAAATATACATGGGAGGTGACAGAGACAAAGAGGACAGTCATTCAGAAGTTTCAGGAACACTACATGTACATTTTCTTCCAGAGACATCAGATATGTCTCAAATACTGACTCCAACTGAGGCAGATATAAACACTTAAACACTGGATCGCTGAACTGCTGTCAGCTAGACACAAAAAACATAGATCTAGTCTAGTTGGCCTGTATTAAGGAAGGCTTAGCACAGCTTGGCATTTGTGTGTCACACGTGACTGTAAGATTGCAAGATAAATGACTAAATGACCTGATGTTGTGAGATTTTCTGTCCTGGTGACTAAAGGATATCTGTAAGATACCTGCCAACTGGTTGTTAGCACTAATTATGAAACTGCACATCTAATAAAGGGGCCCTCAGCACAGTGTAAGTAATAAGAGCAGAGAAGCAGTAGATTAACTAATCAACATAAATGCAAAAGATGTTATGCATTAAAGGCATTACAGGAGGAAGACTCTTAGCCTACCAAAAGTAGGAATCCTAAATTAAAGCACAAGAGCAAGGAGTAAAAGTTACAATATGTATAAAGTATACTAAGTAGAAGTGGGTGAAGCAGAACGTAAGAAAACATGTGCAACAGGCTGCATTTGAGAAGGAATGCCCCATGCTGGTAGCTGTATATTATTGCCTGCTTGTGTCTTCCCCCAGTATCACCTCAGCAACACAGATACTAGGAGCTAACATGGCATTTCTTTCCTTTGTCAGATGCACATTAAGTTGTTTCAACTTTGTATGACTTTACAGAAAAGGAAATTAATTCTTAGCATCAAAGGGACAGGATCGCTTGTGCTCTAACAACAGCTTATCTGCTGGAGAACCTAACGTGGAAAAAAACCCATCATGAATTCTCAGCACACATCAACAACAAAGTACACTTCACGATGAGGACCTCATAAGAACAGGAGAAATGGCTGGGTGGTGCTACATGCTACATTTCACACATTAGTTAGAGATTCTGTGAATATTCTTTGCATGTGATGCATTTTCTAATAAATATGACAACTTGCATCTAATAAGCCCATTATGATTTCTTCATCCTCACCTTCTTTAACTTAAAGTATACATGGCAAATGATATTTAATCCATTTACAACCTAATACATACAAAACCCTCTTAACTATGAAATAAGTGAAGTTAAAGCCCGAGAATTTTCTATGTGAAGGAAGAGACAGCACTCCAGCTGTGGAGGTTACAGAACAGTTTCAAAGCAATCTTTTTTTCTCACAGACACAAAAATAAATATACTGACCAATGGCAAATGCCAGACAAAACTGTGCCTGATGTTGAATCTTCTCCCAGCAAGGGGAAATCAGCTACTATTAAATATTTATCTGGTCAGACCTGGTGTGCCACTGCAGAATAGTTAAGTTTATACCCCACTCCAAAATGGAAGAGCATTTAAATTCCTTTAAGTAATGATTAAGTTATGATGTGCTTCAGTTGCCGTCACATGAAGAGAGAATAGCTCTTTCCTATTATATGTCAAAGTCCTATAGTTCACTGTCCAAGACTCATCTAAGATTCCCAACAGATAACCTTGTCTTTATGTTTCTCAGCTTATACTGAAAACTAAGTGAGTTATGATTACTGAAATAATGTTTAAAATTGATGTCTTGGTTCCCTATCCCCCTAGCACAAGACAGAGAGACAGAGTTCATGAAGTATACAGGTTCCCCGCAAGGGAGACCTTCTTGTTTACTTGGGCTAGACACAACCATTGGTTGAAATATTTAATCCAACAATTCTAAACTTTGTACAACAGCTGAAATATGTGTAATTAACTCAAAAACCTTTGAAGTAAAATTTAACTTCAGTAACATGGGACTAGTTCACTGACACTGCTATTGCATAATGCGAGCATTTGGTTCTTTTGGCAAGTACTAGTCAGTAAGCAACAGGAATCGTCTCTTTGATATGAGATGGCTACCATCCTCTCTGACCTGGTGAGTATCTAGTCACCTTTTCTCAGGGCTCTGACTGATAAAGGACAAAGCTAACATAATACTGATGATCCAGATTCCTTAAAGATTGTAAGCTCTTTTGGGACAGAGACCGTCTTTCTTTTCTGCGTTTAAACATTACCAAGAACAATGGGGCTTGGGGCCATGAAAATCAGGATGCATGGTCTTTTCCACGCAACAAGATAAAATAAAATAAAATAAAATAAAATAAAATAAAACCAAACAAAAGTCCTGGCAATTTCATCACTGACAATGCTACTATGTTTTTGTCTTCTGAATTACTGAAAGCAATGCTAATTATTAAGCATTTATATTATTAAGCATTAATTAGAATTACTTCCCAAAGTAATGAATAGATTAGCTGTACTGCAAAAGGCTAAGAAATTCATGACATAAGCTTTACAATAAACGACGTTCCTCATTTCATCCAAGATAATTAATATTATCCATCAAGGGTTTCCATAGTCTCAAACAGAGAAGTTATAAGCATTTCTCACTCCATTTCTCAACTGCTAGCAAGAAGCTACTTTGCTTTCCTTTTTAAGTATGAAAATTGTTAAATTGTAAGTCTATTGCAAAAAAAAAAAAAAAAAAAAAGGAAGAATGAGAAGGTGAGTTCTTAATTTGTTTGAATGCTTTTGCCAACTAGTAAATCCATTGCATTTGAGACAGGATTTTTAAGGAAACGTAGAGTCTTCTGGTCCATAGTTTCTTGGTTCTTGTCATATGATAACTTGTGAAATCCAGCTGTGGACTAATTAAGTAACAAGGTCTTGAAAGATGGGCCTAAAAACCATAAAAAGGAGCGTTCTTATGAGTATCTCTCAGTCCAGTATTATTCATACTTGCATTACTTTGTTCCTGCCTGATTGCATTTTCTATCAGCTTCTCTTCATTCAGGCACTGATCTCCAAAAAGCTGAGCTCATGAAGTTCATATCCGACACAAAAGGAACACAGAGCCCAGTGTCATCTATACAGAGACGGTGTTACTGTCCTGGTCTGTGATGTGCTGAATAAAAGGGGAGAGGCAGTTAGATCCCAAAAGACTGCAAACAGATCCTGATGGGGCTAAAATCACAGTTGTCCTAGGCTTGGTCTGCTAGGTACAGTCTAAGCTGTTTGAGAATAGCTCCACCTAGCCTTGCAGGCACTTGGAAACAGGATGAATGACCAGTGGTATCACACACCTCAAAAAGGTCTGAGTAGTTACATGTTCTGTTTTTCCCTATTTACAGTTAAAGTTATTTCATTCATCAAAGCAGCCAGAGTATCTCAGTCCCTAATCCTTGACCAAGGAAATTATAGACGGACAGTATCTCCCTAGCCTGGAAGATGCCAAGCCATTCAATATGCAAGCACATACTTTCATGGTTAAATAAGTAGAAAAAATAAAATATTGAGAAAGGAGAAATGATATCCCAAATCAATGTCAGGAAGATTTTTGGTTTAATGCAATTACAGGGGCTATTTCAAATTATTACCTTCTCTTTGTAGTGATGTCAGGAAGATTTTTGGTTTAATGCAATTACAATTTCAAATTATTACCTTCTCTTTGTAGCACATGACTTTCTGAAAAAGCTGAATGTTAAAAGGATCTTTTCTTATTATTATGCTTAAAGATATGACACAGTCAGAAATGAAAGCAGAGAGTACAATAACATATTGTTGATTTTTAGTGCTGTACTTTTCTGCTATAACATTGTGATTTGATGTACATAGGTTACCGCAGATTGCAGACAAGGAAGCTGATTCCCTTTTCCCCACATCCAGGACTGACACCTTTATCCGGCCAACCTGTCAGATATTGCAGGCATACAGCAGAAACTGTACTATCGGGAATGTCTTTTAAAACTCCTTTTCCTTTTTGCACGCAAAGTGGTGGATTATCACCCTTACACCAGCACTTGGTCTTGCCAAGACACTGTGGCTGATGGTTGTACTTTGGCAGTAGGTTAGAGGGATTTTTGAAAAATGTTTAAATCCAAGAGGATTTGAAGTGGACAATGCAGGTTTCCAGGGAGGAAGGACAAGTGTGGCTACAAAGACTGGCCCTGCACAAAACTAAATTAATGAGAAGCTGATGGAATGTTTTATTTTTGCTTTGCAGGTTCAGTTCCGGGGACTATTTCAAATGATCTTAGTGCTGGGAATTGGTGGTAGTTTCCCGTATGGATTCCACATTTCTGTCATCAACTATCCTTCTGTGGTAAGTAGCCATCTCCCTGAGAAGTGTAGAGCCTGACCTTGCCCTTCCCCCATAAATTTCAAATTTACTGAGCATTCAGCTGATACATCTATGCCTTTTCTTTGGCTACACAGTAACATAAAATATGTAGAGCACTTTTTCTCCTTTAAAGAATGGGATGGTGCTTTCTGTTTTAAATAAATTGTTACTGCATAGTATACAAGCCTCCAAATGAAGGCAGAAAATGTGCTTTTAGCATGCTTCCTCAGGAAACTTACTGATACAAACTTGAAGATTTGGCAGTGTGACCTCAGTTAACTTGTTTTACTAAGAAAGTTAGCCTCAAAAGAAGTTTAATATTAGAACCACAGGCTAGATCTGAAGTACAACAGCCAAATAATACAAAGGGATCTTATACCCATTGTCCAGTCAAATCTCACTTTATTTTTCAGCACATCAGGAAGTTTATTAATGAAACCTGGATAGAGCGACATGGGTCTCCCCTCCATCCTGAGACAATCATGCTGTTGTGGTCCTTCATTGTGTCTGTTTATGGGATAGGAGGATTCCTGGGGAGCATCTGCTGTGGCTACCTGACTACAAAATACAGGAAGTAAGCATTTCTTGTAACAGCTCAATAGTCAGAAAGTAGGGGGGAATACCAAGGTGAACAAATAAACCTCTTCTTGGTTGAAGTAGTCTGACTGAAGACTAAACTGATTTGGTTTGCTAGCACATCCACCTCTTTCAATTACCTTGCATATCTGCTCCCCCCAGTGAACTGTATTTCTGTGAAGGATGCATTCGTCATCACATCACCAGATCAGTGCCTCTGGGAGTAGCACGATAGTGTACCTGCCCCATGTTCTCTTCAAGATCCCCTATGACTCTCATAAAGGTCTCCCAAGCTCTACAACCCCCCCAAAAGGAGCTGTGCGTCTTGTGTTGTAACATGTTATATACAATTAGTCTAACCCCCTGTGCAGAAGATATCCTTAATTGTCAAAGAAGAGCCAGATTTCCATTTAAATACACTCATTCTGGGGTGATGATGTTATATTAAATATTCTGATCTAATCTAAGGAAAATGTGAACAGAACAGAAAAAAAATAAACTGCCTGTAACTATGCTGTAAAGATACAATCAGCACCAAAAAAATTATCCAAGAGACATATCTGTTCTTGGCAATCCATTTTACTGAAAGTCAGTTCCAAACTGTCTTTCCTACTGGCTGGAGATAGGATTCCTCACCCATCTGGTCCGTTCTCAGTGCCTTGTGTGTAACACCACTAACTTCATTTGCAGAGAAATTGGCAAACTTTGGCACTTTTTTTTCAGAAAAAAGTGCCAAATGTGCACCAACCTGATCATGCTGGTAGCTGCACTTTTCATGGCCTTCAGTAAAACAGCCAAATCCTTCGAGATGATTCTGGTCGGACGCTTTCTCTATGGCATTGGTACAGGTATGTGCTCGTGCCACTGTGGAGAGCAAGCATCCTTGCTGTCCCAGGATTGTCTCTACAGGTATTGCCATTCTTGGAAAATGATTTTTAAAGCAAATATACTAGACACTTAATAGAAGTGAACAACATCATCCCTTTTCCAAGAAATTTTAGTCCAACAATGTAAGAGAGGATGGAGTCAGAAAGTTAAGCTTTTCTGGGTATTTTAACAGTCATTTATCCTCTTCTATGTTAAAGGTTTTTCTCTCAATATACATCCTCAGTATGTAGGAGAGATTTCACCCAAGAAGCTGCGTGGATTTGCCAACTCCACAGTTGCTGTTTTTCTGACACTGGGAAAACTCACAGGACAGGTTGTTGGACTACGGTAAATACTCCAATCTTTCTATCAGGTTACACGAAAAGTAGTAGAAATCTTTCTATAACCTTAGCCTCTCATCTAGTCAGTGGCTGAGAAACCCTCTCATCTTCCCCAAAACAGGCCTTAGCTTATGCCAGAAGAAAAGTTTTGATCATATTTGAGGCATACATATAATTTTAAGTATAGGACAAAGAAAAATTAATTACTCATAATCTGATTTCTTCTTATTTCCACACCTTTTCTAGTAGGTGACTTCCCCTTCAAAATTTACTGTACTTACATGAAAAGTCTTAGTTAGATGTTTTGGTCCTGTGGTCAAACAGTGGTCAAATCAGTCCCATCAGCTCTCTAGACATTATATTGGATCCTAATGATATTTAGAAAGTTTTTCAAAATGCCAAATAATTTCTTTAAAATTGTCAGAAATAAAAATAGCCAAATTTGTGAAATTTGCTGAACTCATGTGTTTGCTCCACTGCACCCTTGAATGGAATTTGAACAATCCTTATCACTCAGAAAAACTTTCTGAACATTCATTCCATTATTTCAACGTAATTTTGTTTCACATACACTTTCCAGGGAGATTTTAGGAAGCGAAGCCTTGTGGCCATGGTTGTTAGCATCTAGTGGACTTTCAGCATTGGTTCAACTGGTTACCCTCCCATTTTTCCCTGATTCACCATCCTACCTCCTGATACAGAAGGGTAATGAGGAAGCCTGCAGGAAAGGTAGAGTGTCTACTTCCCTCACTCAGTTCACTTCATTTGATATGTTAGAGTGACTGCCTCTGTAGAAGACAAGAAAGCAGGGCAGAGCTGGGCAGCATGGTGCAGTGCCAAGGAGTAACAACAGAGGCAGTTCTAAATAAAAGAGGTTGAGGTACCTACAGCAAGACATCTGTATTAACGTGGGGCCTCACTCAGTCTGATTTAATCAGTTAAGACAAGAAAGATAGATATATATTAGCATATCTAACATTTCCCACTTTGGTGAGAACTACTTTATTTCTTTAAAGGAAACAGTTTAGGCAGTTCATTTTTTTATTAAATAAAATATACTTAAATATTTACTTGGTTTACAATTAGGCCAACTCTATGTTAGAAAGATATGCTATACTGACAACCAGAGAAACAAAATTCTTCCATTTGTCTACTGCCCCAGACCCAACCAGACAGCAGAAGCAGACACCACTACCACCACCACTGCCTGTGCCAAAAGGCAGGCAGGCTAAAGGGTTTAACGTCACCACTTGTGATGGAGCTATACTATCAGAATAATCCACTCCTCTCTGTCTGCCCAACAGCCATCAGGAAGCTCTGGGGGGAAGGAGACCATCAAGCAGAAATTGATGACATTTTGAAGGAGAAGGCTACAATGACGAGCACGAAAAACTTGCGTGTCCTTGAAGTAATAAAAGAGCGATCTTTGCGCTGGCAACTTTACATCTTGATGACTGTCATGACCACCTTGCAGCTCTGTGGAATCAATGCAGTTGAGTGCTCTCTTTATCCCCAAAACAAGAGACAACTCTAGGCACAGTTTCAAACCCCTCTAAGTTACTGGCTCTTACACCAGCTTAGAAATGCAGTACGATTGCAACATTTTTTTCACAGGTTCATTTCCTCTCTGCATTTTTCAGATATACTTCTATTCTTTTGAAGTGTTCCACACAGCCAAGTTTGAAGAATACCTTATCCCATATGTGTCCCTGGGAGTTGGGCTGTGTGAATGCTTATCCTCTATACTGTGTGTAAGTTTTTTCAGACTTGAGTTTGCAGGAAAAATTTAATGTGGTCAACAATTGTACTTTTCCTTACTGATAAATGGACTCAGGGAAGATTTGCATAGCCTAAGACACATCTTCCTGTTTCTGCAAAGCCACATGAAGGATAAAAGGCAGCTCTTTTGCCAAAGTATTTGCATGACTGTATGTCTTTATAGACTTATTTTTATTCCATAAAATAATTTCCTGATGTTCTAGATTAGATGTGTGTATGTATGTGCACAATTTGATATACACTAGCACACAAGAAAGGGAACTGTCTAACAACAGCCTAGGGTTGACTAATAAATACAGCTTAATTAATAATAAATTAGCCTTGAAGAAGCTAATAAAATTCATTAGAAATTAAGAGATTCTCAAATGACATTATTCAGATAAGTCTTCCAACAAAATCACATGGAGAGGGGAGGAATTATTTCATTTGAGAACTGGGATTTATGACCTGTGTTTTCTGCATTTCAGAGCACCCTTATAGACCGATTTGGGAGGAAGGTGCTGCTATGGGGAGGATACATGCTGATGTGTTCTGTGCTAGCACTCCTTACCATGACCCTGTCACTGCAGGTAAAGAGGCAGCAGCTGGTTCCTTACCCAGCATCAGCCCACCTTTCTGATCTTGCCTCACACAATTGTATAAAAACTTGAGTCAGTGGCAGAAAATACACAGCTCTGGTATTCTGTCAAGTGTCTAACAATTTGATATCACTGGTTTCTCACTTCTAGCATCAATTTTTCTGGATGCACTACTTCAGTGTTATCTTGATCTTCCTATTCGTTATCTTCTATGGAATTGGACCATGTGAGTACATCAATGGCGATGCTGGGAGGAAATTTTGTATCATATTTGTTGGTGGCACAACTGGCAGAGGAAGAACAGTCTAGTCCCATGGTAAAAAGTTCTGGTAATTAAGGAGGGAAAGGCAAATGTGTACAAGTGGGAGACAGGAAAAGGATACAGACACCTCAGATTTTATTACTGATCACAGGATCTTAATAATTTAAAATACAGTAGCATCTTCTCCAGAGGGTTTGAGACAGAAATTTCAGAACAATTTTAAAAATATCCAGCTAAAACCAGCATTCTAGGCATTGCCAGGGACATCATAGTAATCATATCCTCCATTAACCTAGCGAGTTAAGTGTTATGCCTGCCCACATGCTTCAGGTGGAACTGACCACAGGAGCCAAACAGGCTGGTTTTATAAATTGTGGTGCTCATAATGGCTACCAGTGCAATATGGAACTGCACAGATCCACTGGCACCAGAAAAAGGATTCCAGTATGTACAAAAGAAACCTAAGTTGAAAGCTAATATCCTAATTTAACAGCTGTGGTCCCTTTCTGGAATCAAGGTCTTTCACCATAGCAGATGCCACCTGCCAGCAGGCCACCTATTCTGCCTGTCTGCCTTTTTCTGCCACTGCCATTGTGAGGATTTTCATCAGGAGCAAGGAAACAAGTATACCTGGTTTGTGTTTTGCTTTTCTTTTTCAGCTGGAGCCACTATATCTGTCATGGTTGAAATCTTCAGTCAATCATTCAGACCATCAGCCTTTCTGATTGTTGGCTGCATCAATTGGATGGGACTTTTTGTACTTGGGATGATTTTTCCATTGATTGTTGTAAGTGACTCTAACTGGATCCCTCCCTCCAGGCTAACCCACTACTGAATGCCGACAGGAAGCAAAATAATAGCAATAAATTGCAATGATGTGCAAAGCTTAGAGCTCCGTCCAAGCACCAAACCTGCTCAGGAATCCTCCAGGTCTGTCAGAGGAGCAGCAGTTGGACTCAGGTCAAATGTGGCCATGGAAACTCCTGGTTTGATACTCGTCCTGGTTTGTGTATTGAGCACACCTTTGAATTTTAATTGCTAAGACACAGACTTGCACCCAAGGGCAGGGAAATAGAAATGAGATTCTTATTTTCCTTACAGTGTCTCCCATTTCTGCTTGCAGGATAACCTTGGACCCTTCTGCTTCCTTATCTTTTTGGGAATCCTTGCTTTATCAGCAATTTTCATCTACCTGTATCTCCCTGAGACCAAGGGAAAGTCAATCATGGAAATAAAAGCAGAGTTCAACAAGCTGAATTTTGGAAAAAAGGAAACCTCAGTCACTGAAAATAACTTTCCTAAGGAACAGTTGTTCTGCACCAAACTCTGAATGTTCAGAGGAGAAATTTGCATCCCTTAGAAAAGACAGGAAACAATGTTGCAATAGAACTACACAGGAAACATTAAAAACAGACTGCAAGCTCTTTGGTGTCTTACTCCTTTTTTCTTTTTTTTTTAACATAGATACGAAATCCATTATGCTAGGGTTTTATTTCTTGCTGATATCTAAATATTTTCACAGGAAATTTCATCACTCACTTTTAAGATCTACTGGATATAATAAGATTTTTTAAAAAAACAACCTCTTATGCTAGTCTCCCTTATTAAGTTTAAAAAAATTTTATTAACAGTCTGAAAGGCCCAAATCTTGGTACAGGAACATACACACAGGCTCTGCTCACAGCCCTGGACTCAAAACCCTGGGCCTCAGTTGGTCTCCCTTGTTCCCAGGAGTCCTGTACAATGCCACACATACCTGAACAGTTTGTTACTGAGCTTTCCTAAACAAGACCTCACTAGCTCTAAGCACCTCATAATCAGGAAACTGCTGAAAAATAGTTCAGAGTATCAGAAATATGAAGGAACAAGTGAAATAATTTAAGAAGACAAACCAAGGGAAGGAAGGATTAGGAAGGCTAAATGATCATCAGTCATGAGGCTGGGAAAACACAGAAGTAAAAAATATTTTCCTAGCTGGTTTATAGAGGAAAAGCTAGATCCATGGTTTAGGGTGACCTGAGCAGATAGCGGTTCAAAACTGAGCACAGTAAATTAGGAAAAAAAGGTTCTAGCGTGGTAATTGTAAAAATATATTGAAAGTTAAATTGTACTATGCAATCCTTCTGGAGATGTAATGGAAATCTCAGTGGAGAACATCCTAGTACCTCTAGGCAGGGAGAAGGACCTGCCAAACAGAGTTGTTGTTACATGCAAGAGAAGTAAAACGGCTCCTATAGAATAAAGCACACTCCCAAGAGCATCTGTGGTGTCTAAGGACCCGATTTCCAACCTGGCATGTAAGCTTCTGGGAATTACATCAGATGTTTTCAGAGAAGAAAGAGTTTGTTTTGGAAATGTTTTTCTTGTTATGTAAGCAAGCTGCAAATAACTAGTGATTATTGTACCCAGCAGAAAAAAATAGGTTGTGAAGTTCATTGGAAATACAGTCTAAGTTTTTCCAAGTAACCACTAACAACTACAGTATGATTTGTGACTAAATGCTTTGGATCATGCCACCTGTTTTCAACTAATCACTGAGGAAAAGGTTCATCAATATTACAAACAGCAGTTCCTCTCCTTATGGATGGAGCTGTCACTTGAATTTGGTTTTAATGCTTTGACACAGGAAACATGCTCTGAAAATTCTATTTGTACAAACAGACTTTATTTCTGGATTTTTTATTCAGGATTTTCATTATTTTCAGAATGTTTTGGACATGTGATATGCAATCCACCAACAAGGGCTGTAGATGAACACTGGCACATAATAGTTAATCTTCTGACTTTTTATTTGCTGGCTTTTTACAGCAAGGGTGCTACAGGGAAGGAACTGACTTAAAATCAACATACACCACACAGTCAACTTAAGCATGTTCATATGGAGGTTTTCACCAGTTAAAAGTATTTGTTTAAATTACATAGTTGCTATAGAAGCTCTCCCTCTTTTCTGCAAGCTGGGGAATGGAGAAAGTAGAAAAGTCCTTAACTCACAGGAACTATTGGGCATAAAGACACCTATCACCTTTAACATGGAGAGATTAACAAACCATTTCTTTTACCCCCATCAGCATTTTCAACCTACTTTCCCCATACACATCTCCCTGTGAACACCCCCTACCAAATGCCATATGACCCCTCTAAATCACTTCTCTCATGTAAGACTCTACTAGGCAGCAAAGAGAACTGATCCCAGCTCTGCCATGTACTCCACTCTGGATAAAACCTGCTCATTTTAGAAAGCCTGTGGATTTCCTATCTCTCAGGAGATCCTGTTGACTGTTACGGTACTATTTGCACAACAACAGAGCAAGTTGAAAACAAGCCTCCTCTGAGTATGCAGAATCCAGTGATCACCACAGTGGAAAATCAAGACCCTGATTTTAAGGCATCTTTGTCCTGACTTAGTCACAGTTCAGGGAAGGTCTCCACAACATGTGATACTGTGGTTTTTCTGTTACAGTCTATTCCACAGAAAGAGTTCCAGACCTCACAACTGAGGTGTCCATCTAAATTTTTAAAATAATTATAAGACTTGCACAAAGAGGCACATTATAACTCTCCCACTTTCAAACAGTCCCTGAAGCACTTGCTTTTTTCACTGGTTTTCACGATCAGGCTGTATCCAAATATGAAGCATCATTGTGAACGCTTTGATTTCCAGAGCGCAAAAAGGCAGCATTCCCACCTGGGAAAGCTGAACACAGACCATCTGCACCAGCAGCCCACAGATGGCACATGCAGCCTCCCCTCTCCCCAGGCACTCCCACCCTCCTGGTACACCTAAGGAAGGCACCCCTCCCTATTTAAAGGCTCCTGAGGTGCTTATGAACACAGTGGGGTAAGCTGCCTTGCAGGTAAGTTAGAAACAAAGCTGTGAACAAGGTTAGCTGAAAGAAAACCCTCTCTCCATCCAAAGATGCCTAAGTTCATTCTTAACACAAATATAAGCAAGGATAAAGTTCCAGAGTCTTTCACAGGGGAGCTCACCCAGCAGTTATCAAAAGCAATGGGCAAACCAGCACAGGTAAGTCCAGTGCTCAAATGTTTTCTTTACTTAGTCAGCTGTGCCTATACAATGAGCTATTTCTCAGCAATAGCCTCTATAAACTAGTATACCTAATGACTCGCCAGTATTTAGAGTCTTCTCTCTGCACAACTGTAAAATACTTGTTTGCTGTAACTTAGCTCTTTCAAGGTCTTCAAATGCTTAAAGAATTTAAGCTAGCTTTGTATATAATGGTATTCCATGTAGGACAAGACACTGGATGTGTGTGGGTATGTATATGCAGGTATCTGTGTGAATACCTCTCAAGAA
>NW_009260397.1:971083-972294 GCF_000687185.1 Egretta garzetta | reverse complement strand
TTTCTGCCACCAAATTGCCTGCAGCATAGTGGTTACAGATGAAGAAAAAAATAAGGTATTCAACTTGCTTGGACGCCTAGCAAAAATACCCGTGTGACATCCTGCTACTTGTAGTCAAAACACCAGGGTAAAACCTTTCTGCTGGTTTCATTACCAAACTGAAGGATTTTAACCTGCCCAAACCCATGGCAATATGCTACTAAGGTGAGGTTCTGATATACTGTCACTAAGGGTCTTCTAACACTTTTATTTTCTTAATTAATCCTGCAAGGTCACTAGTCATTGTATCAGTTAGTTGTTTACTGAAGACTACTGATGAATATGAACAACAAAGTGAAAGCTTCTCTACAGAGCTGGAAGCTTTGTAACATGTAGCAGCAGTAACTTAAGTGAATTGGCCATAGACCTTTAGCAGCTTGGTGAAGTACCCTTTCTGTGTATTCACTAGCAAATGAGTGTTTTCAGAAAACATTTCTTATTTTACTTTGGGAGTGATGCTTTGAAACCCTAGAAAGAATGAAGTTCTGGTGACCACAGAAAGGACTCTGAGGGCTCCCCAGCAAACCCTTCTCTGCCCACTGGGACACCTGAAGTTCTTGAGCAGATCTTTGCTCCTCATGGAAACAAAGTGCCCTGAAATGGTAGTCACCCTAGATGACTTAAGAGGGCAACAGAGGTCTCCAAACCCCTTAGCAATTGTTTGATAACTGCCACGGGTGGAAGTGTCCTGAGAAGGGAAGAAGAGGGAAAAATGGACCCAAAATTAAAAACCCAGTGGGATAACTGAAAATATTAGAAAAAAATTTGGAATGTCTTAAAAATGGTAAGAAGAAAATTGTGAGCAGCTGGCATGGCTTTGTCAAATCAAGAACACTTTAAACAGTGCCAGAGTCATGTCTTATGCTCAGATCTAGTCGACACTTCCAGCAATGACTCGGTAGACTGAGATGTGCAGACGACAATAGCTTGTATGCACAGGAGACCGTAAGAATTCAAGAAGATAATAAGAGATATCTTCTCAAGTCAAGAAGCTTTCTTTCAATAGCTGATTAATGTGTCAAAATGCACAAAACACAAAGAATAAGTCATTAAAGAGGACAGGATTTGGACAGCTATTATGGGTTACAACATGAATAAGAGTTAAGACTACACTTGGGAGCAGGGGAATTTCACTTCTGTTGTACACATGGTAGAAGGAAGCCTCAGCAGGA
>NW_009260397.1:963810-970449 GCF_000687185.1 Egretta garzetta | reverse complement strand
ACTCCATCCAACCTCAGGCCTTTTACTTTGAGAAAGAGGTAGACAGACTGAGATTCACTAAAGGAAAAACTCTAAAGAAATAAGATAATGCAAGGATCAACAGACGTTCTGGCTCTTCTAGCAGACAAGGCTGAGGACAGAGGCTGTTACAGAAGAGATGTGAACAATTTATTTTATTTTTTTCTTCCTCAGTCGCATAAGGCAGGAAGCATCCATCTTAACTTGTAGGAAGATTTCAGCTAGTTCTTGGAGGAAAGTTTTAAAAGTTTCTGCGGCTTCTAATCAGGTTCCACATTGGACTTGCACCATGGACCCCACTAGTGATGGGATGGTTAATAGTACCAGCATTTCTTTGACCAATTAGAAATTCTCAGTTCAGCATTGATAATTAGAATATTTCCAGTTGTTGTTGTATGGCTGTAGACTCTAAAAGACAGTTTTATGTGGTTGGATGTTCTCATCAAATCAATTTGATGTCAAGTTAAAAAGCCAGTCAACCTGGAGAAGCTTGGTTCTACTGTGTCTCCTCCAGGCAGATTGTTTGATGCCTGATAAAGAGGCCCCTCCTTCTCTAGGGACCATAATGGAGCTCTATGCAATCAACCAGTCTCATTAAACATGTAGGAAATCAATCTCTGCCAAATTTGACCATAGTTAGTAATCACGGGGAATAGTCAGAAGCATGATTTAGGCTTGTGTAAGCCTTGTCTCCACAGAAAGCAGGCTTAACTGTAAATGGGAATAAGATTTTTTTTCTCAACACATGCAGTATTATAATGAAATTCTTATGTAAAACTGATGTGTTCTATCCCTCTTCAAAAAAACATTTTTTTTTTATCAGTCTAGCAAACAAGTATTTGCTGTTGGGAGGTGGGGGTGTCAGCTGGTGGTTCTTGCATAACAGTTCCTGAATATAAAGCTAGAGGCCAGGGCTGGGATGCAGCTGGAACAGGTTTGTGCAGCAGTGTGGAAGGGATATGTAATGGGACTCAGAAATATACAGGGAACAACAAAGAGATATTTTGAAGAGGACATGCGAGCTCTTCGTGACAAAGGAGGCAATAGGAAAGGGAGAGTGTCTTAGTTAAACACAGAAAGAAGGAAAGGATTAGGGTGGGCTGGAATGCAGAGCTTTCCTCTTGCAGGAAATGGTAGCATTTGAAAAAAATACTGATTTTTATTCTTAATCAAATAGGGTTTTTTCTACTGGAAAAACTGTTTCAAATATTTTCAAAGTGCTCTGAGAAGAAAACAATGCTGATTAACACTTCAGCTTGGTTGGTTTTTGGGTTTTTTTATTTGTTTGTTTGTTTTAAAATAATAATCTGCTTCCAGGGTAGATGTTAAAGGCAAATATGCACCTACATTTGGCATAAAGTTGAGAGCACAGGGTGTCCAGCCAGGGGACAACAGGGCCAAGCAAGTGGTACCTCAGCAGGATCTCCTTGGCTTATCCCATGCTCCTGTGGTCTGATGCACCTTGCGCCCAAACAAGCTGTAAGTGATGGCCAAGGCTAATTGCCCAGTCAACTCCTGGTACTCAGGCTACCTTGTTTTACCAAAAGGGTTAATTGCGGCTGAGTTCCAATGATGCGCTGCTAATAAACGTGGGTAAGAACAGAAGCCAGATGGATGCCAAAGGAACTGATCCCTGGATTCCCCCATGTGTGGATTTGACACTGTGTATTAGCAGCAGGCAAATTTGCAGGCTGGTCATTAATATTAACATAGAGACTTTCTTTTATTTTTTCTGCTATCAAGAACAAAAGTAGGATTAGGCTGTATTTTGTTTAATGAAGGGGTTGTTGATTTAGACCTCCACTGTGTCAGTTCACATTTACCTCAGCAGGGAAGACTGCAGCAGGAGCCAGTGAGGTACAAAATCTCTCTGGAACGTAGGGTGGCAGCAATGCAATTGCACACCCCCCGCTCGCACCCAGCCTTCCTGCACAGGCAGGGGGAGCTTGGTGGCACAGAGGAGGTTCTGAAGGTATTGCAGATCACTGAATTCTTGGAGCACCTGAACTTTCTACCCAAAATTCAAAGTCAGTAAAGACTGCAGGGTCCTCTTTCCAACAGTGTACCTGGGATGAGCATCTGGAACCTATCTTGCAGTAGGTAATTGGGCACACTGGGGTTGAAGGTTGCAAGACAGCAGGCAGGGAAGGATCTTTGCCACAGGGCAACTTAAGAACAAGAGTGAAACTATTGGCATTTTAGTAAGCAGTGAAAAGCACCTCTGAGTGCCTGGGACTGCTTTCATACATATATATATATATATATATATATTTTTATGTGCTGCTAGTACCTTTAGTTAAGAATACAGCCATTCTGCAATAGGAGAAAGAATTGTGATTGCAGTGCCTGTTCCTAAATGGTATGGGAAAGTGGTTCTATTTCATATCTCCTCATCTTTGTGACTTGCAGGAAAATAGGAAGTCTGGAAGTGCAATGAAGTACATGCAGGAGAATTTAAAAAGTGTAGCTGACAGGCATGCACCTATTTTTACTGCAGTTTAGGTACAAAAATACCTTCCTGGATTTCAAAACTTTTCTTAACATGGCAAAAGAAAATAATATTCCTTTCTTCTTCCAATAGCATCTAGCAATACAGATCTCTCCTGACCAGCTGATGTCCTTTGGTGGCTCCACAGACCCCTGTGCTATGTGCTTTCTCTACAGCATTGGCAAGATAGGGGGAGGTGAGCCCATACACCAACTTGTCTGACATGATGTTCCACAGATCATTAAAACTATTAATCCCAGACTTAATCCTTTGCTGTTCTTCTGTTAACATTCTGCTTGAAGAAGCTAAATGCCAAGTCAATAGAGCAACTCTCCAATTAGAAATAGGAAAGGAGCAATTGTATGTGCTGCAGTGTCAATACCCAAAAGCTGTAAAATATCTCTTATGTAAAATGATGGAGGCTTGGGCTCTGCATGTACCACAGGACTCATATGTGCAAAAGCCCAGGTACAGGCACAGTAACCTAATGTTATTAAATTGATAACTTGAGTAACATGTACCAACATTTCCCTACTGCCTGTAGGTACAAGTGGAGGTCTATTACAAAAGCTTCCACTTATATAAAAGCATTTCTAGTTCTTTTCCTGAAGGTACGCCAATCTGATCCAGAAATGACTGTAAATAAAACACAGCATCCTGAGATCTCCTTAAAACAAGAAGTAGAAAAACATCAGAAACTCCAGAAAGTGACTAGACAAGGCATTAAAGGCAGCAAGAGGGGTGTGGAATATGTAACACCTGAACTTGCCTGCCAGAACTTGCAAAAGGAAATGTGTAACTTGCTGAGATGCAGTGCAGGCCTGAGAAGTGTAAAGCTCTGGGGGACAGTCTGTAGCGTGGCTGTGTCCTGCTGCAGGAACACCCTGGCCTGCCTGCAGCACTGTGCTCCCAGCAGCTAACGGGGTCTGTCTTCCCTTTCAGAATCTATGTCAGCTTCTTCGACATCAGCGCTGGCAATATAGGCTGGAACAACACCACCTTTGCTTGAGGTGCCCTCGGGTGGTAACAGCTTAGTCCTGAACCCTCACCGTGGTTTTGAATGCTGCAGTTCTAGTCATGTTACCTATATTTGGCACAAATGTAAAAGTCAGCGGTGCCTTTGTTGCTGCTACCCAATGCTGTTTTAACAACTTGTCTGCTGCTTAATAAAAGTAAAAATCCATCAGAAGCCTTATGACTGAGACTGTCTTGTTATTCTGGAAAGGTGGTTGAGATGGAAGGTGCTTTCTCAAAACATTCTTAATAGAAGCTTTTCTTTTTTATAAACTAGTTTAGTCTTGTGTGAAGATGAACGCTCCACTTCAATATGCCTTTGCCCTGTTCATGCTCAACAGCCTGGACAAATTTAAATAGAACTATCCTGATCTGACTTCAAAATACATTTAAGACAATAGATGTGGCTATCAATGTGGCATACATCCCTCCCTTCAAAAGAAGGAAAGACACGATTGCTTCTTATTTAAAAGGGATGGATTACAGACCAGGTTCTCCTTAGATCTTAACTCTACATGGACCTCTAGCTGCTTAGCAGAAAAACTCGTGCTGCAAGAGTCTCCCGGGGCTCAGGACAGGCAGAAGGAGTAAGCGGAAAAACCCACTGTTCACTGTTCTGCCCTCCCCTTTTCATCCCTTGAACAATTTGCAGTGACAGTGAAGATTAGAGCACAGCTCAAAACGAGGCAGAGGCACAGTGAGCCATTCCCAGAGGCCAAAGGAATGAATTAATTACAAAAGAAAGGTTTCCATATAAATATTTATTATTCAAGCCCTGGGTCAAATAAGAGCATTTGCTTCCGAAGGAAGATAGAAAGATTGAGTACAGATCTGCTTCCTGAATCTCTGAAATTAGGCATATTGTGGGTTTTTCTGGTTGTTGGTTTTTTGGTTTTTTTTTCTGGAAGAACAAACCCATCTCACCCCTATTCTGAGCTCTGTTGTCCCTATCACAGCTTTGCTTTGCAGTCACAGTCTTTAAATACAAGCCTGTACCTCAACCTGCAAAAATGCTTTGTTGTGATAACAAATGAAAGCTGCTTTGGTGAATCAAAGCAGCAGTCAATGAAGCAACATGCTACTTGGCATCTAAATACAGTATATCTTACTAAATGTTTTTCATTCCACTTAATGCTTTGCAGAGCTACCCAAGGAAGGAAGATGTGGCACAAGGTAGGTAGTCTATTGGCAGAAGTGCTTGTGGAGAATGGCTGCAAAGCCCCTAAACACAGCAGGACCTTCCATGGGGAGGCAGTTTCCTTCTTCACAGAGCCACCTCCTCAAAGAACGCTGCCTCTGCCTGTTCTTGTGGCCACAGCACCAGCATTCTCTGATGTTTTCCTAGCTCCTCCTCCCTGGTCCAGTTGCTCTGTGCTCAGGTTTTGAGTGTGATGCAGGTGGGCAGCTACAACTGCAACCTGCGAACGCCCCAGCCCTGCTGTTTGTAGTCAGCCTCCAGGAAAGGCTTCCGCCTGCCCAATGTATCTTCTGAAGGCTTTCTATGCTAGATGCTTTCAGGCTTACTCTCAGAGCATCCAAACCCTGAAATGTGTGTTCCTCATGGCACAAGTACAGTGAAGACCACCTTTACTTGCTAACAATCCTTATACTATCTCATAGGGAATGTAGAAGCTTTCTTTGCCTCTGTCTCTGGCACATCATTAGAACGCTCTTTGGTATACCTCTATAAAACATTTTACCTTACAATTTTTTGCTCTTAGACACATTTCTTCATTGTTCTTATTTTAGTCACAAGCAATTGTGTTTTAAAGCAGATGCTGCACATCCAGAAAATGTATTATGAATGCATGAGTGTGGAGCAATCCTGTGAGGAAGGGGTGCAATACATACACACTGGTATCTGGTTAATTGCTAAAAATGCCTCTTTAGAAGCTATGAAAATGTATGCACTGCTTCTTCTTTAGTCAAAGGGGCAAGAGAGAATGAAACTGTGGATTTCTTTCCGTCGTGTGACAGCATGGCCAGGGTCTGGTGCTTTGGGCCTGGCAGGCCACAGAGCAAGCATGCTGGTGGTGACATTGCTCTCAAGTTTTTCTCCCTGCACTGCCAGAATTCCCACCCTACCTCCGTGCAACAACTCTGGGAGGCAGGAAGGTGGGAGGAATAAATGGCACTTTGAAATGGCAGGGAGCTGATGATATTAGTTCTTAATAGCACTGTTAATCACTAAAAAAAATCAGTGTTCAGTCCTGCCAGTTCTTAGCATTATAGCCTGTGCCACTCCAAAGTGTTCCCATACAGTACCGTCCTTTACTCTTCGTTCAGGGCTATGTGTATTCACATATCTAAGACGTATGTATGGTCAAGCTTTCTAGCAGCTGCAGTGCCGGGACTTTGTTAAAAATTAAGACGTGCTTGATTCCTGTGTGTAAAATGCCTGTGTGGAGCAGGCTCTGGGCCTGATTCTCTTTAGCCTTCCCGTGAGTCATTTCAAGCAGCACGGCAGAGAGCTACGCAAGGCAGGGTGGGGAGTCATGCCCTCTGCAGCCTACGTGCATCGCATCACACAGCCCAGCAGAAGGCTCATCTCTCAGGCCACCTCTCACCTCCGAACAGACACGCACCAGTACATTTCCAAGCAAAAAAAAAAAAAAAAAAAAAAAAAAATCACTGCTGCCTTTTTCCTGAAGACAAATATGGTGTGAAAATGAGGATGCTGAGGAGTAATAGATCACTTTCAATTTGACTGAAAAGCGTTAGAGAATAATTAACATGCCAGCAAGTCAGATGTTTCGGCATACATCCTGTTAAAGCTATGCACAGTTAAACCAAAAAACATACAAATGTGCCTTTATTTTAAAAAAGGAAAAAACACCCCTTTGGAGCCAGGGCTGGTATCCCTTTTTGCCACTGCCAAGCTAGGGCCTCCAGTCCTTTTTGGCCGTAATCCTGCAAAAGCCGGTGGGAGTGCTACAGCGGTGGGACCACATGCGCAGATACGAGGTTACATATGCACTGCCCAGCGCGGCAGGACTCACTTCCAGGGAACAGCCTACAACGTACCCTCAAAAAATGCTCCATAGTAGTAACGAAGCGGACGAATAACGGCGGAAAGGGAGGAGAGTTCTGGCCGGGACGCTACCGCGGGAGGGAAGCCG
>NW_009260397.1:961283-963314 GCF_000687185.1 Egretta garzetta | reverse complement strand
AACTGGGTGCTGAAAGAGCTACAGCACCGGGGATTTGTGCCCGGGAGTCGGGATTTAAGCCGCGGAGCTGTGCGCTTTGGGGGAAGGGGCTGGTATCTGCCCGGCCAGCGGGGCTCTGGCAGAGCCGGGTAACAGGCACTGAGCCGGGCTGCTCTAGGTTAGCCTGGGATCGGATACAGCCCCCCCTAGGCCAGACCGCTGCAGCCTGAGAAGCCAAAACCCGATAGGGCTGAATAGCGGACAGTTGCTCTTAGGCAGGACCAGTGGCTCAGTCAGGGATTTGAGGGTGTGAATTCTGGCACACAAATACAGTTTTAAGGCCTTTATCTCCAACCACGTGCTCTTTGCCCCGTGCAGTGAGTATCCACCTTGCCTAGGGCTTTGCACAAACGCAACCTTCGCTCCTAGAGCTGGGAGCCAGGCTGGGGGGGATCCCCGCAGCCACCCATGTGGGCTGCACTGCCTGAGCCTGGGAAGGGTGCAGAAGGCTGGCGAGCTGCCTGGGCCACAGTACAGCACACAACTGCGCTGTTCGGTACCTAAAGCAAGTTTGCTTCAGGAGTAGGAAGGTGAGATAATCCTGTAACTGTTCTCTTACCCCAGTACATTGCTGTGCACATCATACCGGACCAGATGATGTCCTTCGGGGGCTCCACTGATCCCTGCGCACTCTGCAGCCTTTACAGCATCGGGAAAATAGGAGGGCAGCAGAACAAGACTTACACCAAGCTCCTGTGTGATCTGATCTCTAAGCACTTGCATGTATCTGCAGACAGGTAAGGCTGGGATGTGATGTTATTAGCCTTGTTTATCTGGCTCTTTGAAACTGTTTTTAAAAGTTAATTTAAAAATCTGAAAAGCCAGAAGTGCACAGCCACCCCTGAGGGCCTGCTTGGCCCTGACTGCTTGACGTGTGATGGCCTGCAGCATGTGGAAACAAAAGGTTTTGATCTCTGGAAATTCTTGACAGGCTGCTACCCAAAAGCTGTCTGGTGACTGGACAGTCCCTGACTGAAGAAGAGTTTATATTTTAAAAAAGAAAAAAAATGTGTAATTCCATGGACTCTGAGTAATACTGATTGTTTGGAGGCTCTACCAGGGAAGTTAGCTAGGTTTCAGTAAAAATGAAGCTTGAAATTTCTTCTGAGGCATGGGAAGCAGTCCCCCTGTCCTGTTGTCCTGTCTCACTCATTGCTTACATAAATGAGTTAATAAGGTCATTGTTTGTGTCTTCCTGTGCCTCTTCTGCAGGGTGTACATCAACTACTTTGACATGAACGCTGCCAACGTGGGCTGGAATGGCTCCACCTTTGCGTAGAGTTCTCCCATCTGTCCGAAGAGGCTGCTCCTGGACCTACCCTCATCTTCCCCCTTAGCAGAGACCACTGCACAAACAGCCCTGTATTGCGTTTTGTGCACTCTCACAGATTGATGGCTCCCTGCTAGTGTGTTTAAATATTGCTGCTTCAACATTCCTCTGTTTTCTCTCTGTAGAAAGCAAATAAAAGATTTAGAAGTAAGCTGTCTGGTGTAGGCTTTGGCAGGTTGGGGATGGAGTTGGGCAATCGGCAACTTAACTGTTTCACTCAGGTTGCTAAAGCAAGCAAAAGGAATGCTGGGTTTGCTTCTATTCTGCAGACATGGTATTTCATGGTTAGACTGAGTGGCAGGTGCCTGACAGCAGTCCAGGGTGATTTTTACCTTGCTGGTCTCCAGAGGCTGTAGGTGCCTTCAGGGCTTCTTGTTGCCATGAGGTGGGGTTTTTTGGGTTGTTTTTTTTCGCTGTATCCTCCAGTGCCACAGCAGAAGCAGTCCTTGGGCTAGCCCTGTGCTCTGGGGAGGCTTTCCTCCTAAAAATGTGCTAGCCGTGTGGGGCAAAGCAAGCAAGGAAGGAGTGCTTTTGCTCACTGGGCCTAAATACTGCTACCCACGTTGCTTGTGCTGGCTGCCTTCAGGCAGGCAGGGGCTGCCCTCCGTGCTGCGGTAAGCCCCTGTGCCGGCGGCCGGCCTCTCCCCGCAGTGATGCTGTGC